>NC_069508.1:203235032-203260032 GCF_027579735.1 Bombina bombina
AGAGATGATAGTTTGCTGATTTAATATCTTTGCATTGATGCATTTTGTTACTGCATTTATGTTTTATCAATAAATGTATTTCTAAGAGCTATATGAATATCGATGTATACTTAATTAATTCACAAGAAGCATTTAAAATAAAAAATAAATACAAAGGGTAATATTTAATTACAAAACGTACTAGAACTGATACGATTTGTATATATTAGTTTAATATCATATGCAGCTTTGATTAATTAATTAATCAATTAATTAGTTAAGTGGTAACTTTTTTTAAATGTTCTGCATTCCTCCAGGTAGTAATAAATATAGATTATTGTTTCCCCTGTAGCTTGGAGGCGAATTTAAATAGTGTAATTTTTTTTGTTTGTTTGTTTTTTGCCTGGTCTAAAAAAATACTTAATGCAGCATTTTTCCATTTTAAAATATAACATAAAATTTGAGACTGTTTCACAAAACACAGCTGACTTTATGTCTCTTCGTATTTTAATATGGTAGTGATATTAATTGTAATAATAGAGAGATAGATAAATATATAGATATAAATGATAGAGATAGATTATAATTTTGCTCTGCTATATATAGAAACATTCTACTGTCGAATTGATGTAATATTGTAGGACAAAGTAATACTCCCTGATCTATCACTGTATATAATGCCCTGGTGATTCTAAACTGGGAATATCATAAATCAGAGGTGACCAATTACTGTTCAGTACCTATTATACACCTATATAGATATTATGCATAGAGCTTTGAAAGAATGTCGGTATTTTTGATGACTGCAAGAGCACAGCAGAGGAAAAACTGAAATAATAATAAAAAAAAGGATTTTTTTCATTGTGTTTATTAGTCTGGGAAATGTATGTTAAATAAATAAATAATTCTAAACTACGTGAAACTCTTGACTTTCTGAGTTAAAAAAATAAATCAAAATCAAAACTTTTAAAAAGTTGCTGTAAAAAAAAATGTTTTACCATATTTTGCAATATGTATAATAACATTCCATATGAAGATTTACTGATGAAGTTTGTTTACTTAGCTAATAGTATTTGTACTTCCATAAACTATTGGCACATTGCGTTATGAGAGAATGGTTTAAGATATTTTCTTAAACAATGAACAGTTTCTGAAGCAAATAAAATACACAAATAAATAAAAAACAAATACATGTATCACTTTCCTTTGAATGTTGCTATGGCATCTATTTGAGTTGAACAATTTATTTTCTAATCTGCAACTGTATCATTCTAACCACACATTATTTTGTAATAAAGTCTTTTCTATAAAAAAATAATGAGGACCCATTGAATGTTTTAGTATTAAGCTGGAGAAAGGAATTGATTCTCATTATGCAAAATTTGAAGAATACAAACAGTATTTTTCTTTTCTTTTCTGATTTTTTTTTTTAAAGCAAAATGATGTAAATGCTACAAAATTTGCAAACACATTGAATTGCAACATAAAAATAAATACAGTATATACAGACACAAATAGTTAATATACTGATAATGGTAAGTAAAAGCCACTTTTAAAGTGCAGTTATGTGATCTTGGATTTACACATTTATCAGAACCAGTGTCTGGGCCTTGGGTGACTTCCATGACTCTCCAAGGCAATTGGCCCCATATTCTGTATTTATAGAGACAATGACACCACGTGTTAATTTAGACACATCCTCAATTTAACACATTTAATACTAAAGCAGAAGCAAGCAACAGATTTATTGATGTCTACAATCGCAAACTATGAGTTGTCATCATTTGTGACTTTAGACTATGGATAATTTAAAAGTGACCTTGTTGGTGATCACAGGGAGCTGCAAGATACAACACGATGGCAAGCAATGGGTTAATCATAGCTAATCCTTGACCATCAATGAGCCCACTGCAAAACTGATAGGGTTAATGAAAAAAGCTGTCGCATCGACTATTATCTGTCAACTGTGCAAAATAAATCACATCACCAAAAACTATAAAAAAATAATTTATTTCAGTTCCCTTAGAAAATTATTAAATTGTAATTTTCTGTGACAGCCAAGGGGTTAAACAATACATTAAATATAAACATCATAATACTTGAAAATTACAGATGACAATGTTTAATTACAAAATAGTTATTCAATAAAATATATATATATATTCAAGATTTGGTACGAAAGGTTTTATATGTTTTTTCATCATATACTAAAATAAAAAAAGTTTCTTACAATTATAAAGGCAAACTGCTAACCCAATCGGTAGCAAAGGGGTTAAATTCGCATTTGAAGTCTGAATGACAAGTGGAAACTTTTTTTTCTAAATATTAAATTAAACAAAATAGTTCAATTTAAATGCTTTATATATATATAAATCGTATGTTTATTTCTCAAAATATATAAAATAAAAGCTGCACTTATTATTTTATGTTACTATAGCTGCACTTAATATTTTATGTTATTAAAGCTGCACTTAATATTTTATGTTATTAAAGCTGCACTTATTATTTTATGTTACTAAAGCTGCACTTAATATTTTGTTATTAAAGCTGCACTTATTATTTTATGTTACTAAAGCTGCACTTATTATTTTATGTTACTAAAGCTGCACTTATTATTTTATGTAATTAAAACTGCACTTATTATTTTGTTATTAAAGCTGCACTTATTATTTTATGTAATTAAAGCTGCACTTAATATTTTGTTATTAAATATGCACTTATTATTTTATGTAATTAAAGCTGCACTTAATATTTTGTTATTAAAGCTGCACTTATTATTTTATGTAATTAAAGCTGCACTTAATATTTTGTTATTAAAGCTGCACTTAATATTTTGTTTTTAAAGCTGCACTTATTTTATGTTACTAAAGCTGCACTTATTATTTTATGTTATTAAAGCTGCACTTATTATTTTATGTTACTAAAGCTGCACTTATTATTTTATGTTACTAAAGCTGCACTTATTATTTTATGTTACTAAAGCTGCACTTATTATTTTATGTTACTAAAGCTGCACTTAATATTTTGTTATTAAAGCTGCACTTATTATTTTATGTTACTAAAGCTGCACTTAATATTTTGTTATTAAAGCTGCACTTATTATTTTATGTTACTAAAGCTGCACTTATTATTTTATGTTACTAAAGCTGCACTTATTATTTTATGTAATTAAAACTGCACTTATTATTTTGTTATTAAAGCTGCACTTATTATTTTATGTAATTAAAGCTGCACTTAATATTTTGTTATTAAATATGCACTTATTATTTTATGTAATTAAAGCTGCACTTAATATTTTGTTATTAAAGCTGCACTTATTATTTTATGTAATTAAAGCTGCACTTAATATTTTGTTATTAAAGCTGCACTTAATATTTTGTTTTTAAAGCTGCACTTATTTTATGTTACTAAAGCTGCACTTATTATTTTATGTTACTAAAGCTGCACTTATTATTTTATGTTACTAAAGCTGCACTTATTATTTTATGTTACTAAAGCTGCACTTATTATTTTATGTTACTAAAGCTGATATTGTTCTGCACATTCCTTTACCGGGTGGGACTGGTTATACAGACAGTATCCTGACCGTTTACAAGTTTTATTTTAATGCAAACATTACAGTGCAGAACTGTTCTTCTTTCCTAGGACAATACAGTATATGTATTTGCCATGTCCCTTTAACTGGTTGCAGCAGCTCCGGTTCCCCGCAGCCCAGTGACCGCTCAGCTCCCCAGTGACCCCTCCACTCCCCCCGCTCCCCAGTGACCCCTTTCACCGCTCCGCTCCCGAGTGACCGTTCTGACCGCTCCACTCCCCCGCTCCCCAGTGACCCCTCTGATTGCTCCGCTCCCCGGGCCTAGCACAGAGCTTTAGAACGTTGTCCCGAGCAGGCGAATCCGCGGCATCCGATTGGTGGAGCCGCAGAAAGGGATTAGGGGAAGCCCGCGTGCCGCCTGGTACTAAATATGCAAATTATGCAGCGATCGCGGAAATAAACAAGCTTAGGGAATAGAACTTGTGCAAATAATAAATAAGTCTGTAACCCGGGGCAACGCCAGGAACGTGACACAAAGTGACACAAACACAACCCAGGAAGTTTGTCACCGTCTGAACAAATGAAGCGACTGGTTGTCTCCGCAGTTTAAAGTTCACTACGTAGTGTGCGTAACAATGGTACGTGGTATATAGTAAGTTATACTAATGCACTCTGTGAATAACAATGGTACGTAATATATAGTTTGTTATACTAATGGTATGTGGTATATAGTAAGTTATACTAATGTACTCTGTGAATAACAATGGTACGTAATATATAGTTTGTTATACTAATGGTATGTGGTATATAGTAAGTTATACTAATGCACTCTGTGAATAACAATGGTACGTAATATATAGTGAGTTATACTAATATGGGACGTGGTATATAGTGAGTTATACAAATGGTATGTGGTATATAGTGAGTTATACTAATGCACTCTGTGAATAACAATGGTACGTAATATATAGTGAGTTATACTAATGGTATGTGGTATATAGTAAGTTATACTAATGCACTCTGTGAATAACAATGGTACGTAATATATAGTGAGTTATACTAATATGGGACGTGGTATATAGTGAGTTATACAAATGGTATGTGGTATATAGTGAGTTATACTAATGCACTCTGTGAATAACAATGGTACGTAATATATAGTGAGTTATACTAATGGTATGTGGTATATAGTAAGTTATACTAATGCACTCTGTGAATAACAATGGTACGTAATATATAGTGAGTTATACTAATATGGGACGTGGTATATAGTGAGTTATACAAATGGTATGTGGTATATAGTGAGTTATACTAATGCACTCTGTGAATAACAATGGTACGTAATATATAGTGAGTTATACTAATGGTATGTGGTATATAGTAAGTTATACTAATGCACTCTGTGAATAACAATGGTACGTAATATATAGTGAGTTATACTAATATGGGACGTGGTATATAGTGAGTTATACAAATGGTATGTGGTATATAGTGAGTTATACTAATGCACTCTGTGAATAACAATGGTACGTAATATATAGTGAGTTATACTAATGGTATGTGGTATATAGTAAGTTATACTAATGCACTCTGTGAATAACAATGGTACGTAATATATAGTTTGTTATACTAATGGTATGTGGTATATAGTAAGTTATACTAATGTACTCTGTGAATAACAATGGTACGTAATATATAGTGAGTTATACTAATATGGGACGTGGTATATAGTGAGTTATACAAATGGTATGTGGTATATAGTGAGTTATACTAATGCACTCTGTGAATAACAATGGTACGTAATATATAGTGAGTTATACTAATGGTATGTGGTATATAGTAAGTTATACTAATGCACTCTGTGAATAACAATGGTACGTAATATATAGTGAGTTATACTAATATGGGACGTGGTATATAGTAAGTTATACTAATGCACTCTGTGAATAACAATGGTACGTAATATATAGTGAGTTATACTAATGGTATGTGGTATGTAGTGAGTCATACTAAAATGCACTCTGTGAATAACAATGGTACGTAATATATAGTGAGTTATACTAATGGTATGTGGTATATAGTGAGTTATACTAATGATATGTGGTATATAGTGAGTTATACAAATGGTATGTGGTATATAGTGAGTTATACTAATGGTATGTGGTATATAGTGAGTTATACTAATGATATGTGGTATATAGTGAGTTATACAAATGGTATGTGGTATATAGTGAGTTATACTAATGGTATGTGGTATATAGTGAGTTATACTAATGTACTCTGTGAATAACAATGGTACGTAATATACAGTGAGTTATACTAATGTACTATGTGAATAACACTGGTATGCGGTATATAGTGAGTTGTACTAATATGGTATGTGGCATATAGTGAGTTATACTAATGTACTCTGTGAATAACAATGGTACATGGTATATAGTGAGTTATACTAATGGTATGTGGTATATAGTGAGTTGTACTAATATACTCTGTGCATAACAATGGTAGGTGGTATATAGCGAGTTATACTAATGTACTCTGTGCATAACAATAGTATGTGGTATATAGTGAGTTATACTAATGGTACGTAGTATATAATAGTGAGTTATACTAATATACTCTGTGAATAACCATGGTACTGTGGTATATAGTGAGTTATACTAATGTACTCTGTGAATAACCATGGTACTGTGGTATATAGTGAGGTATACTAATGTACTCTGTGCATAACAATGGTACGTGGTATATAGTGAGTTATACTAATATACTCTGTGCATAACAATGGTATGTGGTATATAGTTAGTTATACTATTGTACTCTGTGCATAACAATGGTACGTGGTATATAGTGAGGTATACTAATGTACTCTGTGCATAACAATGGTAGGTGGTATATAGCGAGTTATACTAATGTACTCTGTGCATAACAATAGTATGTGGTATATAGTGAGTTATACTAATATACTCTGTGCATAACAATGGTAGGTGGTATATAGCGAGTTATACTAATGTACTCTGTGCATAATAATAGTATGTGGTATATAGTGAGTTATACTAATGGTACGTGGTATATAATAGTGAGTTATACTAATATACTCTGTGAATAACCATGGTACGTGGTATATAGTGAGTTATACTAATGTACTAAAACAAGAAAAGAGAGAGGGAGGCGCAAACACCTCTAAATGCAGACTGTATGTACAAATAGTAATTTATTATGGTATTCACGATAAAACACTCACACTCAAGACCCTCAAACATATGAGGTATGTAAAAACACAGCAAACGTATGGCACTCAAAGGTTCCTTAACGATATGTTCAATCTAGCGTAAGAACAATCCTTTGAAAGGTCCAATGGCATCCACTCACAATACTAATGTACTCTGTGAATAACCATGGTACGTGGTATATAGTGAGTTATACTAATGTACTCTGTGAATAACCATGGTACGTGGTATATAGTGAGCTATACTAATGTACTCTGTGAATAACCATGGTACGTGGTATATAGTGAGTTATACTAATGTACTCTGTGAATAACCATGGTACGTGGTATATAGTGAGTTATACTAATGTACTCTGTGAATAACCATGGTACTGTGGTATATAGTGAGGTATACTAATGTACTCTGTGCATAACAATGGTACGTGGTATATAGTGAGTTATACTAATATACTCTGTGCATAACAATGGTACGTGGTATATAGTGAGGTATACTAATGTACTCTGTGCATAACAATAGTACGTGGTATATAGTGAGTTATACTAATATACTCTGTGCGTAACAATGGTACGTGGTATATAGTGAGTTACACGAATATACTCTGTGCGTAACAATGGTACGTGGTATATAGTGAGTTATACTAATGTACTCTGTGCGTAACAATGGTACGTGGTATATAGTGAGTTATACTAATATACTCTGTGCATAACAATGGTACGTGGTATATAGTGAGTTATACTAATATACTCTATGCATAACAATTGTACGTGGTAAATAGCGAGTTATACTAATATACTCTGTGCATAACAATGGTATGTGGTATAGTGAGTTATACTAATGAACTCTGCATAACAATGGTACGTGGTATATAGTGAGTTATACTAATATACTCTGCATATCAATGGTACATGGTATATAGTGAGTTATACTAATGTACTCTGTGCATAACAATGGTACGTGGTATATAGTGAGTTATACTAATGTACTCTGTGCATAACAATGGTACATGGTATATAGTGAGTTATACTAATGTACTCTGTGCATAACAATGGTACGTGGTATATAGTGAGTTATACTAATGTACTCTGTGCATAACAATGGTACATGGTATATAGTGAGTTATACTAATGTACTCTGTCCATAACAATGGTACATGGTATATAGTGAGTTATACTAATGTACTCTGTGCATAACAATGGTACGTCGTATATAGTGAGTTATACTAATGTACTCTGTGCATAACAATGGTACGTGGTATATAGTGAGTTATACTAATGTACTCTGTGCATAACAATGGTACGTGGTATATAGTGAGTTATACTAATGGTATGTGGTCTAATGGTATATCGTGAGTTATACTAATATACTCTGTGCATAACAATGGTACGTGGTATATAGTGAGTTATACTAATGTACTCTGCATAACAATGGTACGTGGTATATAGTGAGTTATACTAATATACTCTGTGCGTAACAATGGTATGTGGTATATAGTGAGTTATACTAATATACTCTGTGAATAAAAATGGTACGTGGTATATAGTGAGTTATACTAATATACTCTGTGCATAACAATGGTACACGGTATATAGTGAGTTATGCTAATGGTACGTGGTATATAGTGAGTTATACGAATGGCATGTGGTATATAGTGAGTTATATTAATTTTACGTGGTATATTGTGAGTTATATGAATGGCATGTGGTATATAGTGAGTTATACTAATGGTATGTGGTATATAGTGAGTTATACTAATGGTATGTGGTATATAGTGAGTTATACTAATTTTATGTGGTATATAGTGAGTTATACTAATGTACTCTGTGCATAACAATGGTACCTGGTATATAGTGAGTTATACTAATGTACTTTGTAAATAACAATGGTACGTGGTATATTGTGAGTTGTACTAATATACTCTGTGCATAACAATGGTACGTGATATATTGTGAGTTGTACTAATATACTCTGTGTATAACAATGGTACGTGATATATTGTGAGTTGTACTAATATACTCTGTGTATAACAATGGTACGTGATATATTGTGAGTTGTACTAATATACTCTGTGTATAACAATGGTATATGGTATATAGTGAGTTATACTTATATACTGTGTGCATAACAATGGTACGTGGTATATAGTGAGTTATACTTATATATTCTGTGCATAACAATGGAACGTGGTGTATAGTGAGTTATACTAATATGGTATGTGGTATTTAGTGAGTTATACTAATATAATCTGTGCATAACAATGGTGCATAGTATATAGTGAGTTTTACTAATGGTATGTGGTGTATAGTGAGTTATACTAATGTACACTCTGCATAACAATGGTACGTGGTATATAGTAAGTTGTACTAATATACTCTGTGCATATCAATGGTACGTGGTATATAGTTAATACTAATATACTCTGCATAACAATGGTACGTGGTATATAGTTATACTAATATACTCTGCATAACAATGGTACGTGGTATATAGTTATACTAATATACTCTGCATAACAATGGTACGTGGTATATAGTTATACTAATATACTCTGCATAACAATGGTACGTGGTATATAGTTATACTAATATACTCTGCATAACAATGGTACGTGGTATATAGTTATACTAATATACTCTGCATAACAATGGTACGTGATATATAGTTATACTAATATACTCTGCATAACAAGGGTACGTGGTATATAGTTTTACTAATATACTCTGCATAACAATGGTACGTGGTATATAGTTATACTAATATACTCTGCAGAACAATGGTACGTGGTATATAGTTATACTAATATACTCTGTATAACAATGGTACGTGGTATATAGTTATACTAATATACTCTGTGCATAACAATGGTACGTGGTATATAGTTATACTAATATACTCTGTGCACAACAATGGAACGTGGTGTATAGTTAGTTATACTAATATGGTACGTGGTATTTAGTGAGTTATACTAATATAATCTGTGCATAACAATGGTACATAGTATATAGTGAGTTTTACTATTGGTACGTGGTATATAGTTATACTAATATACCCTGTATAACAATGGTACGTGGTATATAGTTATACTAACATACTCTGTATAACAATGGTACGTGGTATATAGTTATACTAATATACTCTGTATAACAATGGTACGTGGTATATAGTTATACTAACATACTCTGTGCATAACAATGGTACGTGGTATATAGTTATACTAACATACTCTGTATAACAATGGTACGTGGTATATAGTTATACTAATATACTCTGTATAACAATGGTACGTGGTATATAGTTATACTAATATACTCTGTATAACAATGGTACGTGGTACATAGTTATACTAACATACTCTGTGCATAACAATGGTACGTGGTATATAGTTATACTAATATACTCTGTATAACAATGGTACGTGGTATATAGTTATACTAATATACTCTGTATAACAATGGTACGTGATATATAGTAATACTAATATACTCTGCATTACAATGGTACGTGGTATATAGTTATACTAATATACTCTGTGCATAACATTGGTACGTGGTATATAGCTATACTAATATACTCTGCATAACAATGGTACGTGGTATATAGTTATACTAATATACTCTGCATAACAATGGTATGTGGTATATAGTTATACTAATATACTCTGTATAACAATGGTACGTGGTATATAGTTATACTAATATACTCTGCATAACAATGGTACCTGGTATATAGTTATACTAATATACTCTGTGCATAACATTGGTACGTGGTATATAGCTATACTAATATACTCTGCATAACAATGGTACGTGGTATATAGTTATACTAATATACTCTGCATAACAATGGTATGTGGTATATAGTTATACTAATATACTCTGTATAACAATGGTACGTGGTATATAGTTATACTAATATACTCTGCATAACAATGGTACCTGGTATATAGTTATACTAATATACTCTGCATAACAATGGTACCTGGTATATAGTTATACTAATATACTCTGTATAACAATGGTACATGGTATGTAGTTATACTAATATACTCTGCATAACAATGGTACGTGGTATATAGTTATACTAATATACTCTGCATAACAATGGTATGTGGTATATGGTTATACTAATATACTCTGCATAACAATGGTACGTGGTATATAGTTATACTAATATACTCTTCATAACAATGGTACGTGGTATATAGTTATACTAATATACTCTGCATAACAATGGTACGTGGTATATAGTTATACTAATATACTCTGCATAACAAGGGTACGTGGTATATAGTTATACTAAAATACTCTGCATAACAATGGTACGTGGTATATAGTTATACTAATATACTCTGCAGAACAATGGTACGTGGTATATAGTTATACTAATATACTCTGTATAACAATGGTACGTGGTATATAGTTATACTAATATACTCTGTGCATAACAATGGTACGTGGTATATAGTTATACTAATATACTCTGTGCACAACAATGGAACGTGGTGTATAGTTAGTTATACTAATATGGTACATGGTATTTAGTGAATTATACTAATATAATCTGTGCATAACAATGGTACATAGTATATAGTGAGTTTTACTATTGGTACGTGGTATATAGTTATACTAATATACTCTGTATAACAATGGTACGTGGTATATAGTTATACTAACATACTCTGTATAACAATGGTACGTGGTATATAGTTATACTAATATACTCTGTATAACAATGGTACGTGGTATATAGTTATACTAACATACTCTGTGCATAACAATGGTACGTGGTATATAGTTATACTAATATACTCTGTATAACAATGGTACGTGGTATATAGTTATACTAATATACTCTGTATAACAATGGTATGTGGTATATAGTTATACTAATATACTCTGTATAACAGTGGTACGTGGTACATAGTTATACTAACATACTCTGTGCATAACAATGGTACGTGTTATATAGTTATACTAATATACTCTGTATAACAATGGTACGTGGTATATAGTTATACTAATATACTCTGTATAACAATGGTACGTGATATATAGTAATACTAATATACTCTGCATTACAATGGTACGTGGTATATAGTTATACTAATATACTCTGTGCATAACATTGGTACGTGGTATATAGCTATACTAATATACTCTGCATAACAATGGTACGTGGTATATAGTTATACTAATATACTCTGCATAACAATGGTATGTGGTATATAGTTATACTAATATACTCTGTATAACAATGGTACGTGGTATATAGTTATACTAATATACTCTGCATAACAATGGTACCTGGTATATAGTTATACTAATATACTCTGCATAACAATGGTACCTGGTATATAGTTATACTAATATACTCTGTATAACAATGGTACGTGGTATGTAGTTATACTAATATACTCTGCATAACAATGGTACGTGGTATATAGTTATACTAATATACTCTGCATAACAATGGTACGTGGTATATAGTTATACTAATGTACTCTGTATAACAATGGTACGTGGTATATAGTTATACTAATGTACTCTGTATAACAACGGTACGTGGTATATAGTTATACTAATGTACTCTGTATAACAACGGTACGTGGTATATAGTTATACTAATGTACTCTGTATAACAATGGTACGTGGTATATAGTTATACTAATATACTCTGTATAACAATGGTACGTGGTATATAGTTATACTAATGTACTCTGTATAACAATGGTATGAGTTGGAGATAGGGAGAGACTCCTCTATAAAAGAGAGATGTATTGGATCTTTCACTTAGAAACCAGGTATCCAGGAGGGTTAAATTCCCAATATGATTTAATCAATTATTGGGAGTAATTAGCAGTCCCGCATTCTGATTTAACAGACTTTAGTCACCCCTATACCACACGTGACATGTTGATTGTAGATAAAGGGTGGATTGCCTAGTTGGGAGCCAAATTATAGTCCAGTTTGTGTCATAATAACAAGTATATTTCACTGTGTATATTCCTTTTGTACCACCTGCGTATGGCGCTCAGTGCCCTTTTTCTATCACATTGGGGATGCTTAGTGTTGATGTCAATTTTAATATCAATTTTATGGATATCTCTAGAGTCCACTTTGTTTTTTAAATTTAGATCATAAAAAGTAAAATATTGAATACAGGACAAGCTCCTGCAGAGCACTTTATCTATGTGTTTATGCAACTTATAAATCCTAATTATAAACTACACACAGATAATTTTACCCCCGGTAGTGGATTGGCCACTAGATGGCTTTATGATTATATTTATATTTAGATTATCAACCACACAAATTTTACAAGACTGTGAGGATGTGTGTATTTATATATAACAAGTATGGATTTTATACGAATAACATTGTATTTGATGAACAGTATATTTTGTCCCACTGTAGCCTATCTAGTTACTAGAATTGATTCAGACCTTGATTAGGGTCCCCCATTTTGAGGGTATTTCTTTAGGGTATTTTCTTATCAATATGCAGCTGAGACTTTTTTCATTAACACATATCAAAATTCTATTAGGTTGTGTTTAATTGTGTAAGTAACGCCCCATTTGTTTTTAGACCAATCACAGCATCATAATCCCCTATGAATACACAGCTGTGAGTGTATTTTAAACAGGCTAAGAGTAAGACTACTGCTGAAACGCGTAGGCTTGTATTGTATCATTTGCACATCTCTATAACTTTCTTCCATGATGCTTAAATAATTGTTTTTAATGATTGGACAATAAAGTTTTTGATATTTTAAACGGCATTGTTTTTTGGCCCTGGATTCCTGCATCTCTTTGTACATTAACAATGGAATGTGGTAGATAGTGAGTTATACTAATGGTATGTGGTATATAGTGAGTTATACTAATGTACTCTGTGAATAACAATGGTATGTGGTATATAGTAAGTTATACTAATATACTCTGTGCATAACAATGGTACGTGGTATATAGTAAGTTATACTAATATACTCTGTGCATAACAATGGTACGTGGTATATAGTGAGTTATACTAATATACTCTGTGCATAACAATGGTACGTGGTATATAGTGAGTTATACTAATGTACTCTGTGAATAACAATGGTATGTGGTATATAGTGAGTTATACTAATATACTCTGTGAATAACAATGGTATGTGGTATATAGTAAGTTATACTAATATACTCTGTGCATAACAATGGTACGTGGTATATAGCGAGTTATACTAATGGAATGAGGTGTATAGTGAGTTATAGTAGATGGTCCTAGAAGACAAAGGAGAGGCGCTTCATGGCAAAATAACGTCTATACTCTTTGCATAACAATGGTACGTAGTATATAGTGAGTTATACTAATGGTACGTGGTATATAGTGAGTTATACTAATGGTACGTGGTATAGTGAGTTATACTAATGGTCGTGGTATATAGTGAGTTATACTAATGTACTTTGTAAATAACAATGGTATGTGGTATATAGTGAGTTATACTAATATACTCTGTGCATAACAATGGTACGTGGTATATAGTGAGTTATACTAATGTACTTTGTAAATAACAATGGTATGTGGTATATAGTAAGTTATACTAATATACTCTGTGCATAACAATGGTACGTGGTATATAGTGAGTTATACTAATGGAATGAGGTGTATAGTGAGTTATAGTAGATGGTCCTAGAAGACAAAGGAGAGGCGCTTCATGGCAAAATAACGTCTATACTCTTTGCATAACAATGGTACGTAGTATATAGTGAGTTATACTAATGGTACGTGGTATATAGTGAGTTATACTAATGGTACGTGGTATAGTGAGTTATACTAATGGTCGTGGTATAAAGTGAGTTATACTAATGTACTTTGTAAATAACAATGGTATGTGGTATATAGTGAGTTATACTGTACTCTGTGCATAACAATAGTATGTGGTATATAGTGAGTTATACTAATGGTAAGTGGTATATAGTGAGTTATATTAATATGGTACGTGGTATATAGTGAGTTATACTAATGGTACATAATATATAGTGAGTTATACTAATGGTACGTGGTATATAGTGAGTTATATTAATATGGTACATGGTATATAGTGAGTTATACTAATGGTACGTGGTATTTAGTGAGTTATATTAATATGGTACGTGGTATATAGTGAGTTATACTAATGGTATGTGGTATATAGTGAGTTATACTAATGTACTCTGTGAATAACAATGGTACGTGGTATATAGTGAGTTATATTAATATGGTACGTGGTATATAGTAAGTTAGTTATATTAATATGGTACGTGGTATATAGTGAGTTATACTAATGGTACATGGTATATAGTGAGTGATATTAATATGGTACATGGTATATAGTGAGTTATACTAATGGTACGTGGTGCATAGTGAGTTATATTAATATGGCATGTGGTATATAGTGAGTTATATTAATATGGTACGTGGTATATAGTGAGTTATATTAATATGCTACGTGGTATATAGTGAGTTATACTAATGGTACATGTTGAATAGTGAGTTATATTAATATGGTACGTGGCATATAGTGAGTTATATTAATATGGTACGTGGTATATAGTGAGGTATACTAATATACTCTGTGCATAACAATGGTACGTGGTATATAGTGAGTTATACTAATGGTACCTGGTATATAGTGAGTTATACTAATGTACTCTGTGAATAACAATGGTACGTGGTATATAGTGAGTTATACTAATGGTACCTGGTATATAGTGAGTTATATTAATATGGTACGTGGTATATAGTGAGTTATATTAATATGGTACGTGGTATATAGTGAGTTATATTAATATGGTACGTGGTATATAGTGAGTTATATTAATATGGTATGTGGTATATAGTGAGTTATATTAATATGGTATGTGGTATATAGTGAGTTATATTTATATGGTACGTGGTATATAGTGAGCTATATTAATATGGTACGTGGTATATAGTGAGTTATATTTATATGGTACGTGGTATATAGTGAGTTATATTAATATGGTACATGGTATATAGTGAGTTATATTTATATGGTACGTGGTATATAGTGAGCTATATTAATATGGTACGTGGTATATAGTGAGTTATATTAATATGGTACGTGGTATATAGTGAGTTATATTAATATGGTACGTGGTATATAGTGAGTTATATTAATATGGTACGTGGTATATAGTGAGTTATATTAATATGGTACGTGGTGTATAGTGAGTTATATTAATAGGGTATGTGGTATATAGTGAGTTATATTAATATGGTACACTGTGTGCAGAATTATTAGGCAAATGAATATTTTGACCACATCATCCTCTTAATGCATGTTGTCTTACTCCAAGCTGTATAGGCTCGAAAGCCTACTACCAATTAAGCATATTAGGTGATGTGCATCTCTGTAATGAGAAGGGGTGTGGTCTAATGACATCAACACCCTATATCAGGTGTGCATAATTATTAGGTAACTTCCTTTCCTTTGGCAAAATGGGTCAAAAGAAGGACTTGAAAGGCTCAGAAAAGTAAAAAATAGTGAGATATCTTGCAGAGGGATACAGCACTCTTAAAATGGCAAAGCTTCTGAAGCGTGATCATCGAACAATCAAGCGTTTCATTCAAAATAGTCAACAGGGTCGCAAGAAGCGTGTGGAAAAACCAAGGCGCAAAATAACTGCCCATGAACTGAGAAAAGTCAAGCGTGCAGCTGCCAAGATGCCACTTGCCACCAGTTTGGCCATATTTCAGAGCTGCAACATCACTGGAGTGCCCAAAAGCACAAGGTGTGCAATACTCAGAGACATGGCCAAGGTAAGAAAGGCTGAAAGACGACCACCACTGAACAAGACACACAAGCTGAAACGTCAAGACTGGGCCAAGAAATATCTCAAGACTGATTTTTCTAAGGTTTTATGGACTGATGAAATGAGAGTGAGTCTTGATGGGCAAGATGGATGGGCCCGTGGCTGGATTGGTAAAGGGCAGAGAGCTCCAGTCCAACTCAGACGCCAGCAAGGTGGAGGTGGAGTACTGGTTTGGGCTGGTATCATCAAAGATGAGCTTGTGGGGCCTTTTCGGGTTGAGGATGGAGTCAAGCTCAACTCCCAGTCCTACTGCCAGTTTCTGGAAGACACCTTCTTCAAGCAGTGGTACAGGAAGAAGTCTGCATCCTTCAAGAAAAACATGATTTTCATGTAGGACAATGCTCCATCACATGCGTCCAAGTACTCCACAGCGTGGCTGGCAAGAAAGGGTATAAAAGAAGAAAATCTAATGACATGGCCTCCTTGTTCACCTGATCTGAACCCCATTGAGAACCTGTGGTCCATCATCAAATGTGAGATTTACAAGGAGGGAAAACAGTACACCTCTCTGAACAGTGTCTGGGAGGCTGCGGTTGCTGCTGCACGCAATGTTGATAGTGAACAGATCAAAACACTGACAGAATCCATGGATGGCAGGCTTTTGAGTGTCCTTGCAAAGAAAGGTGGCTATATTGGTCACTGATTTGTTTTTGTTTTGTTTTTGAATGTCAGAAATGTATATTTGTGAATGTTGAGATGTTATATTGGTTTCACTGGTAAAAATAAATAATTGAAATGGGTATATATTTGTTTTTTGTTAAGTTGCCTAATAATTATGCACAGTAATAGTCACCTGCACACACAGATATCCCCCTAAAATAGCTATAACTAAAAACAAACTAAAAACTACTTCCAAAACTATTCAGCTTTGATATTAATGGGTTTTTTGGGTTCATTGAGAACATGGTTGTTGTTCAATAATAAAATTAATCCTCAAAAATACAACTTGCCTAAAAATTCTGCACTCCCTGTATATAGTGAGTTATATTAATATGGTATATAGTGAGTTATATTAATATGGTACGTGGTATATAGTGAGTTATATTAATATGGTACGTGGTATATAGTGAGTTATATTAATATGGTACGTGGTATATAGTGAGTTATATTAATATGGTACGTGGTATATAGTGAGTTATATTAATATGGTACGTGGTATATAGTGAGTTATATTAATAGGGTACGTGGTATATAGTGAGTTATATTAATAGGGTACGTGGTATATAGTGAGTTATATTAATATGGTATATAGTGAGTTATATTAATATGGTATATAGTGAGTTATATTAATATGGTACGTGGTATATAGTGAGTTATATTAATATGGTACGTGGTATATAGTGAGTTATATTAATATGGTACGTGGTATATAGTGAGTTATATTAATATGGTACGTGGTATATAGTGAGTTATATTAATAGGGTACGTGGTATATAGTGAGTTATATTAATATGGTATATAGTGAGTTATATTAATATGGTATATAGTGAGTTATATTAATATGGTACATGGTATATAGTGAGTTATATTAATATGGTACGTGGTATATAGTGAGTTATATTAATATGGTACGTGGTATATAGTGAGTTATATTAATATGGTACGTGGTATATAGTGAGTTATATTAATATGGTACGTGGTATATAGTGAGTTATATTAATATGGTACGTGGTATATAGTGAGCTATATTAATATGGTACGTGGTATATAGTGAGTTATATTAATATGGTACGTGGTATATAGTGAGTTATATTAATATGGTATATAGCGAGTTATATTAATATGGTACGTGGTATATAGTGAGTTATATTAATATGGTACGTGGTATATAGTGAGTTATATTAATATGGTATATAGTGAGTTATATTAATATGGCACGTGGTATATAGTGAGTTATATTAATATGGTACGTGGTATATAGTGAGCTATATTAATATGGTATGTGGTATATAGTGAGTTATATTAATAGGGTACGTGGTATATAGTGAGTTATATTAATATGGTATATAGTGAGTTATATTAATATGGTATATAGTGAGTTATATTAATATGGTACGTGGTATATAGTGAGTTATATTAATATGGTACGTGGTATATAGTGAGATATTAATATGGTACGTGGTATATAGTGAGTTATATTAATATGGTACGTGGTATATAGAGAGTTATATTAATATGGTATATAGTGAGTTATATTAATATGGTATATAGTGAGTTATATTAATATGGTACGTGGTATATAGTGAGTTATATTAATATGGTACGTGGTATATAGTGAGTTATATTAATATGGTACGTGGTATATAGTGAGTTATATTAATATGGTACGTGGTATATAGTGAGTTATATTAATATGGTACGTGGTATATAGTGAGTTATATTAATATGGTACATGGTATATAGTGAGTTATATTTATATGGTACGTGGTATATAGTGAGTTATATTAATATGGTATATAGTGAGTTATATTAATATGGTACGTGGTATATAGTGAGTTATATTAATATGGTACGTGGTATATAGTGAGTTATATTAATATGGTACGTGGTATATAGTGAGTTATATTAATATGGTATATAGTAAGTTATATTAATATGGTACGTGGTATATAGTGAGTTATATTAATATGGTACGTGGTATATAGTGAGTTATATTAATATGGTACGTGGTATATAGTGAGTTATATTAATAGGGTACGTGGTATATAGTGAGTTATATTAATATGGTATATAGTGAGTTATATTAATATGGTATATAGTGAGTTATATTAATATGGTACGTGGTATATAGTGAGTTATATTAATATGGTACGTGGTATATAGTGAGATATTAATATGGTACGTGGTATATAGTGAGTTATATTAATATGGTACGTGGTATATAGAGAGTTATATTAATATGGTATATAGTGAGTTATATTAATATGGTATATAGTGAGTTATATTAATATGGTACGTGGTATATAGTGAGTTATATTAATATGGTACGTGGTATATAGTGAGTTATATTAATATGGTACGTGGTATATAGTGAGTTATATTAATATGGTACGTGGTATATAGTGAGATACACTATTATAAAGCTAATGTAGTTGTGTATTTGTGCATGCAATTAACCATATAAATGCTGTATGTGCATAATATATATTTTTGTAATAAATGTAATATTAACTCTTTGTGTGCCAGGGCTGCAGTGATCTCTCATTCAAGGGGTTAATGTCTTATGCAGGGTTTCTGGTTTCATGAACCAATATAAGGGAGCGTTTCTGTTAGTTGGAAAAAAAATTGCTGAGCTGTGCAGATTTTCTACTAGGGGAAAAAAATAAGTGAACACTGCAGCCGTCTGCTCTGTACAAGAATTCTGCTGCTGCTTCCTCCCCTTACACAAAGGAAGTGTCTAGACGGGCAATGAGCGACGTGGCTGTTAACCAATGAGCGTGTCAGTGCTTATGATTGATGACAGATTTGTCCAATCCTTTGCAGGAATTTGTTGGGCTAGACAAAAGATGAGCGGCATGTCTATTGACCAATCAGCGTGACATAATTATAATTGATGACGGTACTATCCAATCCCTTGCTAGTATTTGGTGAGGGGCGGGCCTGAGGCCAATTCAGGGTCTCACACAGAGGATTAGCAGACAATAGTCTTGTGCTCTGTATGGGGTTGCAGACTTGATTTGTATTTGTAAAACTGTCCCTGAAGTTAAAAAAGCAATTGCAGGAAACTGATGATTAAATAAAACTTTAGCATTATTTTATGCCTGTAACAGATGTATATTGAACACATTGTAGCCTTTATTGATTTAGCATTCATCAAATAACTTTATGTCACTGCTGCTCCAAAATTCTATTTATACAAAATTCTTTACATTTTCTCACGGGAAGTGTCTTAAGTACATTGCATTAGTGAAAGCACCAAGAAAGGAGCAGACAGTCCTGTAATTAGCAACCAGTCTGTGATCTACATTCTTTCCCATTCACTTATAAATTACCCATTAATCATGGAAGTGTCTGTAATGCTTAAAAGGGTTTTGCCATATCCCATAATATAAACTGCTTTTTAAAAACTGACTTAAAAACTCTATCATTTTTTTAATTACTGCCTTAATAGTAAATGCATTTGTCCATTACATTTTGGGAATAAAACTGGGACTGAATACCAATATGCCTATGTACAAATCCATGTAACCCTATATTTTATTGGGATATAACTTCTATAGGACCAGCCAGCCATTTAGGCAAATGACTTCAATTGAAAACATTTGTGGGTGTGCCCTTTTTTATATGATGCTTTGCAAAATAAATAATGTAATACTAAACATTTTATTTTGCAAAGTAGTAAATTATCTAGGCCCTGCAACCTATTTCTAATTATTTTCACTCTGACCATTATGTACCCCTGAAGCATATTTATTTTAGATGTGCTGGGTATAATTTATATGTCTAAGAGGGTTTCACTAGCAGGCAAGGTAACGTTTATGCATATAAAACACTGTAAATGCAATGCTGGGCAGGGTGCCAGGGCAAGTATGTATAGCACAGCTTGGGGAAGGAGCCTCTTCTGCACAGACATTTCCAGCGGGCATTCAAGGCGAAACCTCCCTAGGTCTCTTTACTTATCAAACTTTTATATTTTCACTTTAACAGCTCAATAAATGCCATTCTTTGCAGCTGATTGATTATTACAATCCTGTATGGTTTCCTTCACCAAATCATTTTCTTTACTTAACTCTACAACTTAAAGACAAAAAAAAAAAAAAAAGAAAAGTTAACTGTGTCAAAAATATAAAAAAAAGTCTGGCAGAGAAATCATCTGCAGGAAGTTTTATGGAAGACAGATTATGGTATACAATATCTTCTTTCATTTGTACGCCTGCTTTTACAATGCTTTTTTTTTTCTCCTTCTTTCATTTGTTTAAATATAGTGGAGCAGGTCTGAACTGAGTTTTGTAAATTGAACTTGGAAGTGGAATTCTCAGCCTAGAGGGCGCAAACTGTCCTTACACAAAGAGCGCCAAACCTTCCTTAAGATAATATTGCAAACCACAAGGAGCTGGATCTTGTGAAAAAAAATGTGTTGTGAAAATAGAGATATATTACTACCATGCCGAGCACTAATGCAACCCTACTTTTTCTACTAGTTAAACTAAAACTGTCATTTAGTCCCTATTTTGTAATATTTGTAAGTTTGATTGAAAGACATTTTTTTAAAGTTTGCTTTTAACTGGAATCATTTTCTGCATGTGTTATACAAGTACAAACAATACATTATCTGTTTTGGTTTCCTTCCATGTCTTAGACAACCAATCAAAATAAAATATTAAATGTAATTAATGATCTCTTACACCTAAATACTGTAAATATTTTCAACTATGACACCTTAGAGAACTGTAGCAATGGATTCCTTGGCAGCCAGAGGGGTTAATAATTGTTGTGTTTGTAAAATACTTTAGACAGTAATTTGTGTGATAAGTTTTCTCTGTGGCTTGGACAAAAGTCAGAATGTGAGCCAAAAACTAGTATCTAGGAAAGATGAAAAGCAAGGTCTGTGTAAGCCAACAAGCAGAAATAAATTTGTGGCCTTCCAGCAAGTTGCTCGGATTTCCTGAAACAACTAATGGTTAAACATACAAAAAAATCACCACAGGTTTAAACAGCCCTAAATCTCTAAGTAACTTTGTGCCAAAGGAACTCAGACAGTATTTGAAAAGTTGTATTTCCCGTAAATAAATATTGCCTTACGGGACAAAAAACAAACAAAAAAAAACAATACATACATATTTTACGTTATTTACAAAAAATAAACATGTTTATCTATGTTTTAGATAGGAGACATATTTATTATTTTACTATGTCAATGCACAACCTGTACAATATAGCTATGATTTATGGAAGAAAGACAGCCTGTTTAGTATATAGAAAAAGAGGCCTGTATAACAGATATATGGAAGGATGGAAGGGGTGTCTGAATAAAGCTAGCATGGACTTTGCTGGTCAATGCATGGCAAAAAATGCCAACAGTCAAACACAAACCAGGGACAATTTTTGGAGTAGTGCAAGGGCAAGGCTGAGATCATTACTTGAGGTTTACTATAACTAAAGTGCAAGAAAATAGCTATTTACCAACTCATTTCTTAGTAAAACCTTTTATGGGTGTACTTGAGGTTTACTATAACTTAAGTACAAGAAAGATAGATATTTACTAATTATTTCCTTTATGGGTGTGCCAGAGAATGTTTCACAACTTTATTACATTAGTCATCAGTGTAAATTTAAAAAAAGCAAGATGCTATGGAGTGTAAGCTCTTCAGCTATATTTCCAATCATAATTCATTTTATATCTATATTGAACTCATTGGCTGCCAAATAATCAAATTTATTTCACTGTTTTGAATCAGATCATTTTAATATTATTGGTATGTAACGCCTTGACATTCAAAGATAAGTATAACCTTTGGCAGCTGATAAGTGTAATCCTTGACAACCAAGGGGTTAAATGTTAAACACAGATGGATATAGCAGCAAATTTAGTTGCCCCTTTCACAGATTTATTTTTCAATAAAATATTAAAATTAAAACTGCTGCCCTGTGTGTAAGAGGAGGGGGTATTGCATGGGTAAAGAAAATGAAACTTGCATTAACCAAACCCATGCTGTAGCTGTCACTGGCAGCTAAGGTGTTAAATGAATAGTGTAACAGTTACATCTAAAACTTATATTAGAACAGTAAGTGATAAAGCTCTGCATGAAACAATGCAAAATGCTGCAGGACCCACAAGACAAGTGGCACTTTTATCCATGGAACTGTCACCCAGTGACCACCCACTTATAGTCTGCTTTTATTTATGTATTTACAAAATGATTCTGGGGTATAAGCTGTTAACAGCTGCATAGAGGAGTGCTTTTAATTAACCCCTGCACTGCCTGCCACCCGGTGCCCACCTACTGGTAGCACTAAGTGCCTGGCAGCTACAGGGCATGAAATACCAGACTAATACTGACATTCACAATAAAGTAGCAGCTGCTATTCCTCGTATACCGGGAAACAACACGTTAAGTCCCGCCAGACAAAAAGTTACGGTTAACCCCTGCCGTGCCAGTCGCCGTGCCCACCCCCACGTGTAACCCGGACTATTTGATGTATCGATCAGGCCGTTTCGCATGATTAGGCGGAGGGGAGGGGTGGGGGGCTGGGTGCTGCAGGATCCGGAAAGTTATTCCTGCTTGCAGCAAGCTCCCAGCCTATAACACTGTGCCACCGTACAGCAGCAGCAGCAGCAGCGGAGAGAGCGGGGGCAGCGCCGCAGCAGCAGCCCCGCATACAACGCTCCAGTGGGGGAAACTCTAGGCGGGGTTAAAGTTCAGCTCATGGAGAGGCTCAGCGCTGCCTGCAGTTTGCAGAGTTGGAAATGTGAGAGCAAGAAGCGGGCTTGAATTTCTTCCCCTCTCTCTCTTATCTCTGTCTCTTCCCTTTTTCCTCCCCAAAACCCAGACAAACACCCCCTGTAGCCTCTGTCCCACCCGGCAGGATGTACTCCCCGCTCTGTCTCACCCAGGTAAGCAGCTGTTGTAGCTTTAAGTAACTTTGTGCTGCACTGAGGGCACATGGCGCCGCACTCATTTACTGTCACTGTCCCCTTATGGGTGCCCGGGTGCCAGGG
Organism: Bombina bombina; assembly: GCF_027579735.1. Taxonomy (NCBI): domain Eukaryota; kingdom Metazoa; phylum Chordata; class Amphibia; order Anura; family Bombinatoridae; genus Bombina; species Bombina bombina. Next base: position 203,259,287 of record NC_069508.1, read on the forward strand.
CTGCCTGTTTGTGTTGTATATGGCTGCATGTTGTCTTATTTCCTTATCGTTTGTTTAACAGCAGCAATGGTATTTAGCAGCTTGTGATATATGTAGTGCTTTATGTCTATATACATGTGTATTATATGTTCTACTTGCAAATGTACATATATATACTGTGTCACTATACGTGTGTGCATTTCTGTATGTGTGTGTCTGTCTGTGTGTGTGTGTATGTGTGTGTCTGTATGTGTGTGTGTGTATGTGTGTGTGTGTATGTGTGTGTCTGTATGTGTGTGTGTGTATGTGTGTGTGTATGTGTATGTATGTATATATATATACACACACACACTCACTCCATGTGCAGCCAACTGTACTATAATTCCCTGACTAGATGAGTAGACATAATGATCCTTTAGACTCACACCATGACATTGGCATTGCAGAAGTGACACATTAGCTTCAGGCATGGAGTAGTGTAGTGGTGCTTGCTGGGCTGGCTGCCTGTGAGTGTAAGTTTGTGTGTGTGTCTTTGAGTATAGGGGGTATGTGTGTGTGGGGCATGGAGTTGTGTAGTGGTGCTTGCTGGGTTGGCTGCCTGTGTGTGTGTGGGGCATGGAGTTGTGTAGTGATGCTTGCTGGGTTGGCTGCCTGTGAGTGTGTGGGGCATGTAGTTGTGTAGTGGTGCTTGCTGGGTTGGCTGCCTGTGAGTGTGTGGGGCATGTAGTTGTGTAGTGGTGCTTGCTGGGTTGGCTGCCTGTGAGTGT
>NC_069508.1:203265032-203275032 GCF_027579735.1 Bombina bombina
TTTTTTTTTTTTCATTAGAAACATACAGGACAATACAAGACTTATCCTACAGAAAAATTGGTAGATCCAAATGATCGTTCCGCATCATATACAGTGCAATAGCCTGCTATGTTGTATGTGTCCTTGCAATACGTTAACCAAAAATCATAATCAAAGGTTTATTGCCATAGTGTTGGATGCTGGAAAAACATGACCAAAGGAATATTTTTACTGTCAAAATATAGGCCTTTAATGTTGGCGCTCTACAAATATGTTGTGCGTGCAAATATTTTAAATAATTTTGTCCTTGTTTTATTTGCAGATGTAGGTACATGGTATACATTATATAAATTGGCAAACTATGGCAAATTATGAGGATGGTCAGTTCAGTAAATGCTTTTATTTGATAAGCAGAATTTTTCTATATTTGTTATTGGTTTTCTTCTGTTATTGAGAATCTGGTGCACACAAATGAAGATAATGTCTCTGTTGTCAGTATACAACACAATGTATATGTAGTACTCTTTGCTTAATATGTACAATCATTGAGATTATTTTACCAAGAGGGTATTAACTTCTGAAGCCTGTGAAAAATCCCTTAAGATTTATTATTTAGATGTTAAATAAATAAAACTTGAATCAATATAAAGGAAGTAGCTGTCATTTATAAGATATCTACAGGACTAACATTGCTCTACTTTGACGTATCACATGATAAGGATGTTAAAAGGTTTCCCAATAACCCGACTGTTTATCAGCTTCTGTGCCATAATCTCTTTAAATCGATCGCAAAGAGACTGAGGTACCTCTGTGACATCTTTTTTATTTATGTGATTCAGATATTGACTGCCAATAATTCTTCATAACTATTTTTAGAGGCTTATACCCAATATTGCCCAAATACCTTAAAATGATGAGATCCAAAAGAACATTGCTTTGTAAATTGGTACGAACATAAATGTTTACGTGTTCTGTATGCGGAATCCGGGTTTTGATTAAACACTTTTTATTAGCTTATGTTTCTGTTCAGAACATTATTTTTAACTGCATGGGGTGTAATGGGTCTTATACTATCAATTTGAGATATATTTGTGGATTTACATAACTATAAGCAAAATTATTATTATATTATTATTGAGTTCAAGCACTGCTTGGAAACATTGCAAACTTTTACAGCAAGCTCCAGAAGTTAAACGGTTAAGTAGCGAGGCTTCTAACTTTATACTTGGTTGCAAAAGAACCACATGCATTCCTAATATGTACTTGAACTCTACACCTGGATACTGTCAGTTACCAGTTTAATTTAACTGCTTGTGTGCTGCAAGACTTTTACTGTATTGCACAAACGTGTATCCAATTCAATATAGTGACACTTCCAATTCACCTGTGTGTCATACTCAATATTTACTTTCTATTGTTGAATTCTACTTTTGTTTGAATGTTTTTATTGTTTTATGCATCAGTTTTAAGATTTTTTGGAATGTATTGTTATACTTTGAGATATATATTTATTTATTTTGCTTTCGTAACTTGAAAAACGATGCAGAAAACATTTTAAACTTGTTTGGTTTAGTTAAAGCAGAAAACATTTCTCATATGTTTCTAATTTCTACAAAAGGAAAGAAAATAAAGTCAGCCAATTTTTAGAAACAAAAGTTATTTATTATTAATTGGAATTATTGGAATATATATACCTTCAAATATGGTTTAATGAATCTATGCAGCACTTCTAAATAATTATATTTACACAACCAAGTTTGTTTGTACCCCTTAAAGATTTGGGAATTTGCCAAACTTTGTGGCAGGACTAAACTCCAAAAACATGCGTAATTTTATGTGCCAAATCTATTGTTATTCTTAAACCCCAACTACATTGTTAGCTTTTCACTACATTCCGCTTATCCATCGTAAAAATTATTCATGTGCAATTTAAAGATGAATTATAAAACTTTTTTATTATGGTACTTTGCTAAACAAAATATTCTTGGTATGAAATATGTAAAAAAAAATCCATGGAACTGGAGGTTTAATTAATAAAAAAAAAAACAAATATTGAAACGTTCACCAGGTTCCCAGATTGTAACAAAATAGATTTACAAGCAGGAATGTTGGTTTAATTAAATTGAAAAGTCTGTTACAGATTCATGCATGGATGGAATTAAGGTTGAAGGCAAAAAATAAAATAAAAATAAAATATATATATATATATAAATGTATATATAACAACTAATTTGCGAATGCTATCTATTTAAGCAATGAGCGATTTGAAATTTTTATGACCTTAAATTAATGGGCTTTTAAATTTTCAGTTTCCTTTGGTTTTCACACACATGTATCAAATGTCACTTAGAAACCTTAGTTTATTGTATGAGATTTGTTTTTGTCTGTGGCAGAACTAGAAGAAGGGGAAAAGAATAAAATAAAAATAAAAAAAAGCAAATGTATTGCTTTTCTATAAATGTATGATCAGTATTAGAATCAGAACTTAAAACAGGCACGTGGCTAGGTCATGTTTAACTTGCTAAGGTCAAAACCTTTTTCCACTAGGCAGTTGACCTCTTAGATAAAATTTAACCTTTGATAATTAGCAGTCAGTCAGCCGCAAACTTTTGGGGTTTTACAGCTGTGGTGCTACTTTTGCTAATGTGGGCAAGCTGTATAAAGCTATCTCCTTTTTAGGCTCAAGCTCACTTTGTACAAAACTGACATAGCTAACGGTTGTGTTTGCTGGCTAAATAACAAGGTGACATATGATATAGCGTTTATTTTCTCTGAGAAAAGCATATAGCACGTCTGAGGGTCTGCATTCAATTAAAAAACAATATATACTCTAAATGAAATTATTGTAGTAACAGTGTAGTAGTACAATTTTCTTGAAAAATAAAGATTTAATAAATGAAAAAAAGTGAATATGCAATTCAAAATATAGAACATAACTCCATATAGCACGTTATGGATTGCAAGTTTTATTTTGTTAAATTATAAAAAAAAGTTCTATTATAGACTTTTAGATAAATGTATATTTATACATACCATATACAGAGAATAGTTGCATAGTGATATATTTTTTTATTATAACAACATTTAATATTAAAGGAAAGATTTTCGAGACTTCCCTCTTATCGTCATTGACCAGTATTGCTTCAGAGCCATTGTTGAGATCAATTTCTCAAAAGCTTGTCATTTAATATGAAGTGTTAATTTAATATAAGGGCAGTTATTGGCAACTAGTATTGTTCAAAAGGCCACTTTAATATTTGTCAAGTTCTCAAAATGTACGGAGTTTACTTTTAACTGATTTGTTGGAACCATGCTAAAAGCGATTAACACAGGTATTTGTGGAAAGAAGCAGAAAATGTGTTTTCTAATCGATAAAATACTGCATAGTTTAATGCTCCAGAAGAATGGGTCAAGAAACGCCAGTTACCCTTTAGTAAATTACATACCGCCATACTGTGTGTGCGTAGGAAAGTGAGTACTTTACATTTTTGAATTGGTCAGTATATTGTCTAAAACCATATTTATATAACTAAATGTGTGTGCAGGTGTGCACACACATTTGTCTGATAAATTGAGTGTGCGTTGGCAAAGTTTGAGCACTATGGAATCCTACCAACCACAAAAAATGATATATAACATAAAACATAAGGTGCAATACCTGATGTTGATATGTAAAATAGTGCCATAATATCAGTGCTTCAACCTCAGAAACCAAACCTAAAAAAAAACATACCTTCAGCAAACAAATATCTAAAGAAATTTATTTTTTTTAATTTATTTTAAATCTCTTCAAATAAATGCAAATAAATCATATTTTTTTAGATAAGCCAACATATATCTACAGTATATGCAAAATCCATTGCAGGTTGCTAAAGTGTGTGGTAGGCGTGTAAAAGTGTTAAGCCCTGAACAAGCATATTTGAGTCTTCTAACAAACATATCCCACTTGAAACTAAGGATACAGCTCTTCAGGGGTGGGGCTTATCTTCAGTAAAATCATATTATTTATTTCTGGTGAAACAGAAATCTTTCTTACAGTGGGAGAGGGTAATGCACAACCCAAAAGGTACATGGAAGTAAAAATATTATAACATTTATCAAATTTACCTTTTTCTTTTGTTGAAACGTAGCTCCTTTCCATGAGAGCATACCTAGGCAGGCTCAGCAGAGTGCATGTGTCTTGATCACTATGTGCCAGATTCTATAAAGCTCTCTGGGGTGGTAAAATGCTTCACATCTATTTCCCTAGTGAAGTTCTATAAAGCCATAAAAATAGGGTGTCTCGCTAAGGGGCATATTCTACATTTTATTATGAGAAGGAGATGCAGACATTACAAAAGTGCACAATGAAAATCATCATTTCAAATTCCTACAAAACAAATTATTCAACCATTCACACAAATATAAACAGGAAAAAAATGTATTGTTAAGGTGCATCAAAAATAAATTGTATTAAATATGTACCTCATAAATCCTAATTTAAGTACGCTGGATGTGCAAAAAACACATAGAAAAGTGTAATTTTAAGTACAAAATACAAAGCATAATTGTTGATTTTTTTTCAAATAATATGCTGACACTGGGCGTTGGACATATATGACATTTACTCTCAAATCTCAGAGTAATTCTGTAAACATTTCTGACCTAAAATCTCACTGTTTTTCACCAATTAAAAAGTGGCGAGCTTTAATCAGAATACTCAAAACACTAACTACTCTCTCTGAAAGGAAAACCTATGCATATGAGATTTTAAGGTGCAGTGTGCTGAAAACAGTGTCATCTAATTAGTATTAGGCATACAATTAAATATACGCCAGGTTCTCCCTATATACTAAATTCTCCATTGCAATCTTTTACATAGCAGAGAGCTCTCATTATTTGTATGGGAGACCTCTCGCCACTCGCAGGGACAGCCTTTTTTTTTAATCGAATTCCATGAGGGCTGTGCCTGTGAGTGTTGGACTGGAAAACCACTCTAGAATCGGGGCCTATATATAAAGCATTATAGACATGAATGCTCCTAAGTCTACCTCAGTAAGATCTTAGGAAAGTAGCTAAGGTTCAACAAAGGAAATGAAGAGAAAAGTAAATAAGTAGATTTGAAAGTTCTTTTTATTGCATCAGGAAAGTTTAATTTGCGTAGGTCACAATGTTATCTGTCTGGCTGTCTATCTATCTACATATCTTTTGTGTGTTTATATATTTTACATTCTGTCTACACTCACATTTTGCAATATATATTTTAACATCTGGATGCACACACACAAACACACACACACACACGCACACACATATATATATATATATATATATATACACTCACTCACTCACTCACACACACACACACACATATATATATATATATATATATGTACACTCACTCACTCACACACACATATATATATATATATATATATGTACACTCACTCACACACACACACACACACACACACACACACACACACACACACACACATATATATATATATGTACACTCTCTCACTCACTCACTCACTCACACGCACACACATATATTAGGGCTGCATGGTTAATCGCATGACCCCCTCGGTAAGGATCCGTCATGGAGTTCAGACGTAGATGTTCCCAGCGTTCTGTTGGGTTTGCGAGGCAGGCGTTAGACTGTTGCATCATGCAGGACTATGCTATTGCTTAGTATAAGAACTGGTTAAAGAGCAGTGGGAGATTAGTTGCTGAAGGCAGTTAACTTTGAGACTGGATTTTACCCTCATTGTTTTTCTATATAGTCCTCCCTAGTAGGGGTTTACTCTAGGTATACTCTCTCAAATTTAAGTCCATCCTTTACTCATATTCTGTACTTATAAAGCACCTGCTACTATACTGTATTAACTGGAATGCATATATATGTCATATTAATTACTGCAACTATAGTATAATATTTGGAAGGTTATATTTAAGTTTCTTAGAAATGCCCCAGTATTTACAGAAAGTAATTCCTAGGTTTTACTATGGTAATACTCTTGTCACTGTATGGGATAATGATTTCCTTTAACTTCTATTAAAGGGCCATAATACCCAAATGTTTAAACACTTGAACGTGATGCAGCATAGCTGTAAAAAGCTGACTAGAAAATATCACCTGAACATCTCTATGTAAAAAAAGAAAGATATTTTACCTTTAGAAGTTTCTCAGTAGCCACATCCCATTGTAAAGGACTTCTAAGCAACAAATCAGTATGTCTGTCCCGGGACAGCGGAAAGAGAGAGCTTTCGTGCACACTCATCTTATTTCCCTATTCATTGTAAGGAAGTTTACTATGAAATCTCATGAGAGTTAAGTGAAATCTCATGAGATCACAGTAAAAGAGTTCATGACATCAGCACTGCTGATGCTGATTGGCTGCTGTTCATTTCTTCCTTTTTTTTTTTTTGTTTTGTTACCTGCAGCTGAGCAGTAACTGAGTATAACTTTTTACACAGAATTTACTCTGGTGAGCTGATGAGATTGTGAGGTAAAATATCTTCCTTTTTTACATAGAGATGCTCAGGTGATATTTTCCTGTCAGCTTTTTACAGTTATGCTGCATCAGTTTCAAGTGATTTAGCATATGAGTATTATGTCCCTTTAACTGCATATCTTGTATGTTTTATTTTTTTCCCTTTGTTATATTATAAAATAGGAGATAATTAAAGGGCCATAGTACCCAAATGTTTAAACACTTGAAAGTGATGCAGTATAGCTGTAAAAAGCTGACTAGAAAATATCTCCTGAACATCTCTATGTAAAAAAGAAAGATATTTTACCTCAAAATTTTCTCAGTAGCCACATCCCATTGTAAAGGATTTCTAAGCAACAAATCAGTATATCTGTCCCGGGACAGCGGAAGGAGCGATCTTTCCTGCTCACTCATCTTATTTCCCTTTTCAGTGTAAAGGAAGCTTACTATGAAATCTCATGAGAGTTAAGTCAAATCTCATGAGATCACAGTAAAAGAGTTCATGACCTCAGCACTGCTGATGCTGATTGGCTGCTGTTCATTTCCTCATTTTTTTTACCTGCAGCTGGACAGCAGCTGAGTATAACTTTTTACACAGAACTTACTCTGCTGAGCTGAGGAGATTGTGAGGTAAAATATCTTCCTTTTTTACATAGAGATGCTCAGGTGACATTTTCCTGTCAGCTTTTTACAGTTATGCTGCATCAGTTTCAAGTGATTTAGCATATGAGCATTATATCTGTTTAATATTAGTGATTTAGCATATGAGCATTATATCTGTTTAATATTAGTGATTTAGCATATGAGTATTATATCTGTTTAATATTAGTGATTTAGCATATGAGCATTATATCTGTTTAATATTAGTGATTTAGCATATGAGTATTATATCTGTTTAATATTAGTGATTTAGCATATGAGTATTATATCTGTTTAATATTAGTGATTTAGCATATGAGTATTATATCTGTTTAATATTAGTGATTTAGCATATGAGCATTATATCTGTTTAATATTAGTGATTTAGCATATGAGTATTATATCTGTTTAATATTAGTGATTTAGCATATGAGCATTATATCTGTTTAATATTAGTGATTTAGCATATGAGTATTATATCTGTTTAATATTAGTGATTTAGCATATGAGCATTATATCTGTTTAATATTAGTGATTTAGCATATGAGTATTATATCTGTTTAATATTAGTGATTTAGCATATGAGCATTATATCTGTTTAATATTAGTGATTTAGCATATGAGTTTTATATCTGTTTAATATTAGTGATTTAGCATATGAGTATTATATCTGTTTAATATTAGTGATTTAGCATATGAGTATTATATCTGTTTAATATTAGTGATTTAGCATATGAGTATTATATCTGTTTAATATTAGTGATTTAGCATATGAGTATTATATCTGTTTAATATTAGTTATTTAGCATATGAGTATTATATCTGTTTAATATTAGTGATTTAGCATATGAGTATTATATCTGTTTAATATTAGTGATTTAGCATATGAGTTTTATATCTGTTTAATATTAGTGATTTAGCATATGAGTTTTATATCTGTTTAATATTAGTGATTTAGCATATTAGCATATGAGTATTATATCTGTTTAATATTAGTGATTTAGCATATGAGTATTATATCTGTTTAATATTAGTGATTTAGCATATGAGTTTTATATCTGTTTAATATTAGTGATTTAGCATATGAGTATTATATCTGTTTAATATTAGTGATTTAGCATATGAGTATTATATCTGTTTAATATTAATGATTTAGCATATGAGTATTATATCTGTTTAATATTAGTGATTTAGCATATTAGCATATGAGTATTATATCTGTTTAATATTAGTGATTTAGCATATTAGCATATGAGTATTATATCTGTTTAATATTAGTGATTTAGCATATGAGTATTATATCTGTTTAATATTAGTGATTTAGCATATGAGTATTATATCTGTTTAATATTAATGATTTAGCATATGAGTATTATATCTGTTTAATATTAGCGATTTAGCATATGAGTATTATATCTGTTTAATATTAATGATTTAGCATATGAGTATTATATCTGTTTAATATTAGTGATTTAGCATATGAGTATTATATCTGTTTAATATTAGTGATTTAGCATATGAGTATTATATCTGTTTAATATTAGTGATTTAGCATATGAGCATTATTTCTGTTTAATATTAGTGATTTAGCATATGAGTATTATATCTGTTTAATATTAGTGATTTAGCATATGAGTATTATATCTGTTTAATATTAGTGATTTAGCATATGAGCATTATATCTGTTTAATATTAGTGATTTAGCATATGAGTATTATATCTGTTTAATATTAGTGATTTAGCATATGAGTATTATATCTGTTTAATATTAATGATTTAGCATATGAGCATTATATCTGTTTAATATTAGCGATTTAGCATATGAGTATTATATCTGTTTAATATTAGTGATTTAGCATATGAGTATTATATCTGTTTAATATTAGTGATTTAGCATATGAGTATTATATCTGTTTAATATTAGTGATTTAGCATATGAGCATTATATCTGTTTAATATTAGTGATTTAGCATATGAGTTTTATATCTGTTTAATATTAGTGATTTAGCATATTAGCATATGAGTTTTATATCTGTTTAATATTAGTGATTTAGCATATTAGCATATGAGTATTATATCTGTTTAATATTAGTGATTTAGCATATGAGTTTTATATCTGTTTAATATTAGTGATTTAGCATATTAGCATATGAGTTTTATATCTGTTTAATATTAGTGATTTAGCATATTAGCATATGAGTATTATATCTGTTTAATATTAGTGATTTAGCATATGAGTTTTATATCTGTTTAATATTAGTGATTTAGCATATTAGCATATGAGTTTTATATCTGTTTAATATTAGTGATTTAGCATATGAGTATTATATCTGTTTAATATTAGTGATTTAGCATATGAGCATTATATCTGTTTAATATTAGTGATTTAGCATATTAGCATATGAGTATTATATCTGTTTAATATTAGTGATTTAGCATATGAGTTTTATATCTGTTTAATATTAGTGATTTAGCATATGAGTATTATATCTGTTTAATATTAATGATTTAGCATATGAGTATTATATCTGTTTAATATTAGTGATTTAGCATATGAGTATTATATCTGTTTAATATTAGTGAATTAGCATATGAGCATTATATCTGTTTAATATTAGCGATTTAGCATATGAGTATTATATCTGTTTAATATTAGTGATTTAGCATATGAGCATTATATCTGTTTAATATTAGTGATTTAGCATATTAGCATATGAGTATTATATCTGTTTAATATTAGTGATTTAGCATATGAGCATTATATCTGTTTAATATTAGTGATTTAGCATATGAGTATTATATCTGTTTAATATTAGTGATTTAGCATATGAGCATTATATCTGTTTAATATTAGTGATTTAGCATATGAGCATTATATCTGTTTAATATTAGTGATTTAGCATATG
>NC_069508.1:203287532-203312532 GCF_027579735.1 Bombina bombina
AGACAGTTTGGCCACTGAAAAATGATTGCAACGTACCAAGAATTGATGTGTATTGAATTGTTTTCACATTGTGCTTCAGTGTTAATTTATTGCAAGGAAATAGAAAAATCTTTTATTACAAGGTATGACGCATAAGGAATACTGAAATGTAATATAGAAAGCAAAACATATTTATGCCTCGTCTATAAGCCATTGGCAGTCGCTACTGGCCACCATAGTGCTTTGGAACTTTTTTTTAAGATTTAAAAGGTTGTGTTGACCGTTTAGGGACTATTTAAGGTAACATGGAATAGGTGTAGGAATATAGGTGTAGGAATATAGGTGTAGGAATATATTAATGCACCATTCCTGTTCCTATCAGTGTATTTGTTTTTTAATTGTACATCCAGTTCTTTTGCAAAAACAACATTGCAACCCTACCTGATGTTCTGTCTCTAATGCTATTTAATGCTTATTGTTTATTTATTTGAAATATCTGCTTTTCCTGCTAAAACCACAATTTATACTAAAAAGTTGAAAATTGCAGTGATGGGTAGAGAAAAGACACGTAAACAAGATCAAACAAAAGCAAAAAGAAAGAGAAGCAATCTGCCAGGAACGAACAGCAGCTTAGTGGCTTGTTCTGTGTAGCGCCGGGGTGCTTTTTAGCCCAATTGTGCTATTCACAGAGGAAGACTTTCCTGATATCAGTCTGATCCCGCCTAACATGGTCAGTCCAGCCCTGAAATACCAGGAAGTTCTCCTATGAACAAGGAACATGGCAACCCCAGATGACCATTTCGGCTTCCTTTGGGCCTCGTCATTGAGGTGCAGCCATATTCCTCTAGGCACATTGGGCAACAGATCCAACAGAAGTTACACTCCCAGTATGGAGGGGGAGATATACAGTAGTTACTAAAATTGTAATTTTCAGTTGATACCTCAGACAGGGATAAGGCAATGAAGTCTGATTTCCATGTAAGCTCAGCACATTGTAATGGGTAGTGGTTTCAAAGAGCAAAAACTGCTATTTCAGTTTTAAAAAAATAGACCCAAATGAACAATTTCACATATTTTCTTTAGTCTGCAACTGGTATAAAAAGTAATTGTAAACACAATTTTATAGCATGCTGTCCCTTTAAGTAATTTATTATCTCAGTTTGATCCTTTTGTATTCAAATGCATTTTAGAGTATAATTTGTTTGATAATGTTTCCCTGAATCAGTGCTAACCTTGGAATGGCTAGACAAACAGATACTGTTTGCAGGATTGAGCCATATGTAGTCTCTGAGGTCAAATAGGGGATTTGAAAGTTTCTTTGAACACATGGGATACAACTGGGAACATTGTGTCCATTGAAAATAGGTTCTATTACAAGCAGGGTCTTTTCATGATTCTGTCATTTCTACCTGCAGCAAAGAGGGGCAGTTAATTTATGTAAATGAAAATAAAACAAAATAATAGGAATTGTGATATTTACCTTCTGTAATATGCATCACAAAATAATGACCTTTTTAATGCAAACTAAATATATAAGTTCTTATAAACTGTGTTTTATGTATTTATTTATTTTAGAAAGTGAACTACATTTTGTTATGTGGTTTGAAACCAACTGGCTGTGGAGAGGGCTGCAATGTGTTCGTTATGCCAGGGTGACAAATACAAGTAGCTGGGATACTATAAATCTCGTACTGTCTTCTATTGTTTTCTATTGTTTTTCCATCTACATCCTTAAATAATATCATCCTATCTTTCCTAAAAATTGTACGGCCAGCTCTGAAGTGTATTGGGTGTCAAATCATTTTGTCATCGGGTGTCAAATCCTTTTGTCATCTTTTGTGCTGTATAATGAGTCGCAAATTTCTTTTGATAGCTTGACAGTTAAACTGTAAAAAATCTAAACAGCAATTTAATTCTTTTTAATATATAGATGTTATAAAAAATTTATTAGATGCTCCTACACAATCATTTTAATTACCCTGCTTCCTGCATTTTAATTTAACATTGCTTTAAATGCACCTCTGTTATATCAAATAATTAGACAAAGTATAAGTGATATCTTGGGCTTGATGCAACATTAATCTTTATATGTGAGAGGACTACGGATGAGTCCATGTTGATTAATCATTTAAATTCACTGGGATCCATATGCAGTAACAGGTTCCATTATCTGTCGTTCACTCCCCTCTACCTTAACGGGACACTCAAGTCAAAATAAACTTTTAGGATTCAGACAGAGCAGCAGTTTTAAGACACTTTCCTATTTACTTCCATTATCAAATTTTGCACAGTCTTTTTATAGTCACACTTTCTGGGGAACAAGATCCTACTGAGCATGTGCACAAGCTCACATGGTATACATATACTAGTCTGTGATTGGCTGATGTCTGTCACATGATACAAGGAGCCGGAAAATGGGAGGAAAAATAAATTTGTCAGAAAACAATCTACTGCTTATTTGAAATTCAGAGTAAGTGCTATTGAATTGTCTTTTTATTATGTACTTGCTAAGTATGTAATTCTACTGCATTGAGTGGCCCTTTAAATAGTGTACATTTTAATTACCGGTAATTCTAATTGAATGTACACTATTTACGGTAGAGCAGAGAGAATGACAGATAAAGGAACCTGTAACTACATTTGTGCTTCCTATCACAGCCCTACAAGGAGGAGGAGGTCTTTGTAGGAAGTTCTATCTTAGCCTGGTGTCATAAAACTTCTAGGCTGGTTACTATAACCTGAATAGAGTAGATACCAGGGAGTCAGATTTGCTCATGCCCAGAACTGACAGAAGAAAACTTAGGTTTTGAAAATTCTCTGCTCTTATCACATGGGGGGCGTGGCTAAACTGGGGCAAGGGCTACATTTAATTTCTAAGTGCTAATTTTGCAAGAAAACAAGTAAGTTATTTGCAGTTTTTTTCACAACTTTTTATATTTACTTTGATTTAACATATTTGTTTTTACCAAAGGAGAACTGTTTAATATCTATTTACAGGGCCATTATAGTTGAAAGATTACATGCTCTAATTCGTTAAAACTAATGACCTTGCACCACTGTGTTTAACCTCTGTAAAGTAGAAGTATCGATTGGAACTGCTCAGGATCGGCAGAGCACTCCTGGTATTGAGTGGAATCTGCCGCTGATCCAATCAGAAGCACTAGTTACACTTATTATTATTATTATCAGGTATTTGTAGAGCGCCAACAGATTCTGCAGCATTATAAACATAAGCGGTATACCAAAATTAACCAGGAAACAATGTCTAAAATTATGCATCCAATAGCAGAGGATGAAATTAAGAAAGCAATTAAAAAGTTAAAGCAAAGTAAATCCCCAGGACCGGATCTTTTGCCAAATGAATATTATAAAATGATGGTAGATTGTATAACCCCGATGTTAGAATCTTTATTTAACTCTTATCTTATTGGAAAAAAGGGATGTCATCCAACTTTACGGCTTCATGAACAACTTTAATAATTAAACCACAAAAAAAATCTGAGAAGATGGGATCTTATAGACCTATCTCCCTCCTTAACACAGACTATAAATTATCAACAAGTATAATTGCTGAAAGACTCCAAAACTCTTTAAATTCTCTAATTCATCCAGACCAAACAGGTTTCCTAAGAGGAAGAAATTCGGCATCTAACATAAAAGTATTTATAGCGATTATCTTAATCAGGAGGAGAAAAAGAATATTCAGAATAGGACAGTCCAAGATATGGCTATAATATCCCTTGATGCGTAGAAAGCCTTTGACTCCGTAGAATGGGACCACTTATTTACGTCACTGTCACAATTTGGTTTTCATTATAATTTTATTTGTTTTCTTAAAAAACTATATAACTTCCCGTTGACCGCCCTGTTAATGAATGGACAATTATCTAAAAGTATTAAGTTAGAAAAAGGGGAACAAGACAGGGCTGTCCTCTATCCCCACTACTCTTTGATATAGCTATTGAACCATTAGCGGATTGTCTTAGAGAAAGAATTCAGGGGATAAAGATAGGCAAGTATAAACTTAAAGTCTTGCTATATGCAGATGATCTCTTATTATTTATTAGAAATTTAGACAAAAATATCCCGATAATACTAGACGTAATAACAAAATATAGCTCATTTTCTGAATATGAAATTAACACCAGTAAATCACAAATGTTATCGCTTCATAAACCGAGCAAGCTTGATACAAGAAACCAAAAAAGTTTTTGATGACTCCCACGAATACATAAAATATCTGGGTATTAATATCTCCCTAGTAGAGTGCAATTGGTATAGATTGAATTTCCCCCCAATAATTAACAAAGTGAACGAAGATCTTAAAAAATGGAGTAAACTACCAATATCACTTACTGGTAGAATAAATCTTGCTAAAATGATAATTTTTTCAAAGATCCTGTATCTTATGCAAAATATTCCAATCCCAATGTTAAAAAAGGACATAACAATAATAAACACAGCCATTTTGCAATTTATTTGGAATAATAAAAGACCCAGAATAGCTTTTAAAAAGTTGTGTCTTCCTAGGGACCTGGGCGGGTTAGCCCTTCCTCATTTAGAGTTTTACAATTGGATTACGTTAGGAAAAATTATTGTGGAATGGCTGTCAGGTAACATTTATTATACAATCCCGGAATTAGAAGAAAATATAGCTCATCCATATATGGTTCAAAACCTCTCTCATATCACTTAGAATAAGCTTCAGGCGGAAATAAAACAAATCAAAACACTTTATCCAATTAAAGCATGGCAAAAGATATGTGAAAAACTAAAAATAAAGTTTGGGATGTCTAATTATATCTCATTTCAAAAAAATTCTGATTTCCAAGAAGCTATTAATTCAGCAGTATACAGTAACTGGAGCATTAAGGGTCTGAGACATATATATCAAATGTTCAATAAAGATACAATTATCAAAACCTTCGACATATTAAAACAAGAATATCAAATTCATAATAAAGATTTTTTCGCCTTTTTACAAGCCAGGCATTATGCTGGAGAAATTATCAAGAGAAATGACTACGATTGGGGATGGGAAACAATCAATCCATTAATAAAACTAGCTAGTTTAGGGACTTTCTCAATATCCCCCTTGGTATAGACTCATTATGAACCAAGAAGGTCGAAATAATTTAGATCTCTTATTGGAGAAATGGTCTCCTGATCTTACAACTAAAGAAATAAGAAAATAAATTATAAAAGAATCTCTGTTTAGAGTTGAAAGAGTAACCCTCTCCACAATGTGGAGGGAAACGCATCTTAAACTCCTGTATAGAACATATTATACTCCTAAAAGGGGAGCAGCCTGGGGAAATACACAATTCATAGATTGCCCAAAATGTAGATTACAGGCAGCAGATTTAGTCCAATTTATTTGGTCATGCCCAATTATTAGGCAATTTTGGTACAGGCTTGAATTCTGGCTAAGGTAGTGGGTTAATAGGAATATTAAAGGGACATTCAACACTGCCAACAACAATAATCTATGTTTGTAAACTAAGTATAAAGAGCAAGCTTCAACGTTCCCCCTTTCTCTTACTTACTGCCTTCACTGTTCAATCCTCATCGATAACTTCAAAATTTGTCTCCTAATATGGCTGCTTAACTCCCCCCACTGTGACGTATAGCTCGTCTTCTTCAAACTAGCCGGCAGTTATATCCCATTTCTCCTACTTCAATCCCAGCGCGTTCACGGGCGTTAGCGCATTCGCGATACAATAGGAACATTAAAAGCGGAACCATAATAACCCAAGTTGTTTCCGTTCCGATTATCTTACTTATAGTACTCCATTACGTAATATAAGCGGAACGGAAACAACTTGGATTATTTTGGTTCCGCTTTTAGTGTTCCTAGTATATTGCGCATGCGCTAACGGCCGTGAACGCGCTTGGATTTCAGTCCGGGGAATGGGCTCTCATTGGCTGCTAGTTTGAGAAAGAAGGCGAAGACGTCACGGTGGGGGGAGTTAGGAAGACATGTTAGGACACCAATTTGGAAGATAACAATGACGATTCAACAGTGAAGGCGGTAAGTAAGAGAAAGGGGGCACCTTGGAGCTTGATCTTTTTATTTAGTTTTGAAACATAGATTAATGTTGTGGGCAGTGCTGAATGTCCCTTTAAGTTAGAGCTGGATAGGATTGTGTTTTTAGTTGAATATAAGGAAGAAGGGCAGGAATGGAGGTTTATAAATGTGGCTATTCTATCAACCAGGAGTATAATCCTTAGTAGCTGGAAAAATAAACCAAAAATTAAATTCGAAGAATGGAAACATTATATTATTAAACAGATATTCATAGAACAATATGATACTCCTCTGTACAATGCATTTGAAGTACAGAAATTTTTAAGAAAATGGCTTATATTCATACGCACTCTTCCTGAACAATCTCAAAAGCAGCTCCTATACCCTTTTAGAAACACAGAGACTTAAATTAATTTAAACATAGAGGGCGGGAGTTAATAAAGAGATTTTTTTTGCTGATTAGATGGCTAAATGCCTGTTTGTTCATTTGTGCACTATTGGGGTTTGTTTTATGTAATTTAAAAAACAAAAACAAAAAAACATAGGTGGTATACAAGATAGCATTTATAGGGATCAAATGGGTAAAGGGCACTCCTGGTAGTCACAATAAACAGCTTTAATGTAAAAAAAAAATTCCATGCAAAAATATTGTAGTGTATCAGTTGTGAGTGATCACTTGTTTTTAGTGTTGTGAGTGAGCAATTGTCTTGGATAAAAAGTGTGTGATAATATTGCACTATTGTGATGCGTTTTCTTAAATGAAATCAAAAAATAATTTACCATTGTGTAAATAGTAATCTTTCATCCTACAGTAGACCTATTTACAGCAATATGTGCATATGATTGTCTGCCGTTAATGTAATCATAGTGTCTCTTTGGATAGTGATACAATCATACAATAGTAATAAGGATATTACTATAATAACCCTTGGCGCTAACGTGTAGCTAAAATTGGTAATGCAGAGGTTCTAATTATTGTATAGTATAAACAATAAATTACCTTGGTGCAAATGGAAATGATAATTCCTTGCAAAAATGTGAAAACTGGGTAGTTGATTATGGGATGCGCTTAAGGATGAACAAGAGTAATGGTGCAAGTAAAAAATAAACAAATTTTATTACAATCTTAATCGTGCACAGAAATATTTTTTAAAACAAAATTTAAAAGACACTCTGATCAGGCGTTTGACAATGTAGTATCAATAAAAATCCCTAAAAACCTCAAAATAAAATTGCATAAAAGAAATAACAATAAAACAACAATGAGACAATCACTATCACAAATGGTTAATTTGAGATAGAGAACAAAGATCCCATTGGAAACCAAGGAAGATCCACGTCAGCTGGAAGTTAGTGGTATTTTAACCGGAGATCGAAAATGCTCTATGAAGTCCCAGCTGTCTCTCTATAGCGGTCCTGGATTAGATCACTGCTGGATGGATCCCCGAAATGAAGGAAAACCTCTTGTCTTTTACAATCCGTATCAGCAATCACGCCAGATAAACCAAAGGTGGAACGATATCCCAGAGCAAGCCTCCTCCAATCCCTTGAGATTGATAAAAGACTTGTTTGTAGTGCTTGCTCTTAGTGTTTGAAACACGCAAGAAGTCACATCAGTTACAGGATGGTGAAAGTCGATGTTAGATGCTGGTCACAATATAACCAGGGTTATGTGGATTGCATCAGTTGATTCTCTTCCGCAAAAACTTTGTTCTTGGTTCAAATAGAGTCTTTCATGTGGTTTTTCTTAACATTGTTATAGGAATTACTGCCTTTAAAATGTCAATGGGTTTCACCCAGTTCTGGGCTTTTTCAAGATGATCTTGAAAAAGCCCAGAACTGGGTGAAACCCATTGACATTTTAAAGGCAGTAATTCCTATAACAATGTTAAGAAAAACCACATGAAAGACTCTATTTGAACCAAGAACAAAGTTTTTGCGGAAGAGAATCAACTGATGCAATCCACATAACCCTGGTTATATTGTGACCAGCATCTAACATCGACTTTCACCATCCTGTAACTGATGTGACTTCTTGCGTGTTTCAAACACTAAGAGCAAGCACTACAAACAAGTCTTTTATCAATCTCAAGGGATTGGAGGAGGCTTGCTCTGGGATATCGTTCCACCTTTGGTTTATCTGGCGTGATTGCTGATACGGATTGTAAAAGACAAGAGGTTTTCCTTCATTTCGGGGATCCATCCAGCAGTGATCTAATCCAGGACCGCTATAGAGAGACAGCTGGGACTTCATAGAGCATT
This sequence comes from Bombina bombina, assembly GCF_027579735.1. Lineage (NCBI taxonomy): Eukaryota > Metazoa > Chordata > Amphibia > Anura > Bombinatoridae > Bombina > Bombina bombina. Next base: position 203,295,802 of record NC_069508.1, read on the forward strand.
TTCGATCTCCGGTTAAAATACCACTAACTTCCAGCTGACGTGGATCTTCCTTGGTTTCCAATGGGATCTTTGTTCTCTATCTCAAATTAACCATTTGTGATAGTGATTGTCTCATTGTTGTTTTATTGTTATTTCTTTTATGCAATTTTATTTTGAGGTTTTTAGGGATTTTTATTGATACTACATTGTCAAACGCCTGATCAGAGTGTCTTTTAAATTTTGTTTTAAAAAATATTTCTGTGCACGATTAAGATTGTAATAAAATTTGTTTATTTTTTACTTGCACCATTACTCTTGTTCATCCTTAAGCGCATCCCATAATCAACTACCCAGTTTTCACATTTTTGCAAGGAATTATCATTTCCATTTGCACCAAGGTAATTTATTGTTTATACTATACAATAATTAGAACCTCTGCATTACCAATTTTAGCTACACGTTAGCGCCAAGGGTTATTATAGTAATATCCTTATTACTATTGTATGATTGTATTTCTCTCTGTGGAGTTTGGGGATACTCCATTTACCCAGTGGTTTATTGGTAACTTTCCCAGCGCAGGTTGATCACACCCCTGAGTACACTCTTTGGATAGTGGCAAAATGCTACAAATTATAATACAAAAAATACATATTTTTCAGGTTTACATAAATACAAATTTACAGGTTTGCAGGTAATTGTCTGCAAGTTCACACAGCATTGCTACAGTGACCAAGCTGGTTTGCCAAAAAGCATATTGTTTTATTATAGGTGGCAAATCTGTTTTGGCATTTAAAGGGATAGTAAACCCATATTTTTTTCTTTCATGATTCAGATAGAGCATGCAATTTTAAGCAACTTTCTAATTTACTCCTATTATCAATTTTTCTTTGTTCTCTTGCTATCTTTTTATTTGAAAAGGCAGGAATGAAAGCATTGGAGCCGGCCTATTTTTGTTCAGTACCCTGGATAGGGCTTGCTGATTGGTGCCTGCATTTAGCCATCTAATCAGCAAGCACAACCTTTCAAATAAAGATAGCAATAGAACGAAGAAAAATTGATAAAATAAGTAAATTAGAAAGCTGCTTAAAATTGCATGCTCTATCTGAATCATGAAAGAAAAAACATGTGTTTAGTATCCCTTTAATTGTTCCCCTTGACATTTGTTCTGTGATTCATTTTTTATTTAGAACAAATGCAAACATTTAAATATTGAATAATATTGAATATTACATGCAAATGATTCCATTAGGCTTACTTTAAAGATGAAGAGAATAAACATCTGAGTTTTAATATTTGAATGTGGAGGTTTTAAAGCAGAAAATAGACCCCAATTGTTATCTTACTTGAATAATAATTGAATAGTTAGTGTTAAAGGGACATTCTGATACAAAAATGATACTCTAAATTATTACCTTGTATAATCAACCATCAACACTGAAGCTCCTAAGCAGAACTTGGGCTGTGAGCCAATCAGGGGTGCTAATCACATGACCAACCAATCATCAGTTTTTGTAGCTCCTGAGCAGGACTTTGCCTATGTGTTTAACAAATTAGAGCATGTCATTTTTTTTTAAATTCAACTGTCCCTTTAAACAAATATAAAACAGTCTGTTTCGTTGTAATAAAAACAATACTAATCCTTGGGTTATACTTAATAGAAACCATTGCATTATGTGTTATTCCTCATTTTAAAAGGAGTTGTTCTTTTCTTTTCTTTCTTTTTTTTAGTTTAATTTGTTTAGGGTCCATTACTTCCTATCAACGCCCCACAAGGAGGCTGTGGTCTTTACAGGAAGTAAAAGTAGCTTTTCCTTTGATGTGGTTGCTAGGAGACACCTGCTCTAGCTGAAGTAATTTTTTTCCCCATGCTTAGTAGGGGTCTTTTGCTGCAAAAAATCATGTGACAGTAGAACTTAAAGTTGATGCTAAAGTGCCCGGTTTTTAAAAATTCGATTAAAAACAGGGGCACTTTAATTAAACCTTTTAAACTTGACAGCTGCTCCAGCTTCCTCCGGTTGTCGCAAAGCCATTTCTGACGTCAGAAATGATGGATCGGTCATCCTCCAATCACGGCTTCCCCCCCGGGGGAATCAGTGTCTGATTCGAAGCCGTGATTGGAGGAAGCCGGATTCCTCATTTTAGACCCAGGAAGAGGCTTTGCGACGGGCGGAGGAAGCTGGAGCGGCTGTCAAGTTTAAAAGGTAAGTTTTTCCCCCCAACATGAGTGAAATGTAAATTTTGATGAATTAAAGTGCCCCTGTTTTTAATCATATTTTTAAAAACCGGGCACTTTAGCATCAAGATTTACATTCACTTTAAGTATGTAATGTCAGCTCCCTTATCTCACTTAAAGGCAGTACCCTAAGGATTATGTTACAAGAAAACAAGGAAGTCTGTTTCTTTTATGTTTACTTCGATTTAACATTTTTTTCTAAAGGAGCACTGTTTTATATCTCCTTCACTAGTACCTTTTTTATAATCCATTTCAAACAATTGTAAATGGTAAAAAGTGCGTATACAAGAAGCTTGAACTTATTGCGTTTATTCATTTATTAACAAAGAACTAAATCCACCCTGTTAAACGGTCCTAGATGCTGCAGGACTTCCACGGCTTGGGATATATGGTCCTCTGTCTGCAGCTTCTTGGCCATTGTAGATGCCCATGGTCCACCCAGCCACACCCATGAAATGACTTAGCCACCCCCATTACCAACTGGAATGTGATCTCGCACATAATCACTATTCATTTCGTAGCCATTTTATCAGTCTACCAGCTTTGGAGACATTTTTTTGTCTTGTTTTTTTTAAGCTCATATTTGAAAAGAGTTTATAATCGTATCAGAAAGATTCCAATATTCCTTATTTTAATCAAAAATAATTTTGCCAGTGTCTGGAAATAAAATATGTATTTTTTTTATTTTTTTTAAAGTTCATGGCAATTTTATTTTTAAGTATTTTGGGAGATTTTAAGTTGTTTGATGGAATTGAGGGGGTTGTAATATTTATTTCAGATTTGTTGTCAAACTGTGGTAAGGATTTCATCTTTATTAGACCACAAACTGAGCAAATAACATAATACACAAGTTTTTTTTCTCCTTGTGGCGTGAAGAGATGGTTAAAGTTCTAAATGTAATTTAATGCAAGCAGATGTGAGAATAACTAGTTAAAAGATAAATAGTTTGTAAATAAAGGTGAGTTATCATAACAGCAATACATTATTATTTCCTGCAAAAAATAAATAAGTCAATTATATATAATAATATAATAAAATGTACTATATATATATTTAGTACAGCACTAAAAATACAATCTGCAATGAAGTTAGAATCTATTGTATTTTATTAAAAATGTGACAATAAAGCTATATTTGTATTGGTGAGCATCACATTAAAAAGCGTAATACAAGATTACTTGCACTATGTGTATAAAATAAGGCGATGATCAACTGCGTCAGTAAACAAACTGCAGACCGCGATAGGATCACCGGATCCTCACACACCCACCGCGCGTTTCATGGACAACTCCTTAAGGTGAGCATAACAGCAATAAATTAGTTTTTCCTGCAAAAAATCAATCAATCAATTATACAGTTTATAATTTCTCTGCTTCTCTGTTGTCACTAAGTAAAGAGCAAATGATGACTTCAGATGATTTACTAAACAGTTGTAAGATAGAAAGCTTATAACAAGTGATGCTACGTTTTAGATTGCTAGTTAGGCATCATCTTGAATATTGTATAAAGTGTTGGGGTTGGCAGCTCTAAAAGGATGCAAGTACGCTAGACTCCAGAGAAGGCCGCTAACCTGTTCTATAAAGGAAATCTTCATGATGTTAATGTTTATTAACTTTCAAGAAAGAAGCAAGAGATGTGATAGAAACCTTCAAATATACAAATACATTTAAAGTGACATAAAACTCCACATTTTTCTTTTGTGATTCAGATAGAGTGAGCAGTTTTAAACAACTTTCCAATTTACTTATTTAATCTAATTTGCTTCGTTCTCTTGGTATCCATTGTTAAAAATATATCTAGGTAGGCCCAAGAGCAGCAATGTATTACTGGGAGCTAGCTGCTGTTTGTTGCCTGCACATATATGCCTCTTGTCATTGGCTTACCTGATGTGCTCAGCTAGCTCCCAGTAGAGCAATGCTACAAAAAAGATACCAAGAGAACTAAACAAATGTAATAATAGAAGAAAATTGAAAAGTTGCTTAAAATTGTATTTTCTGTCAGAAGCATGAAAGAAACCTTTTAGGTTTCATATCCCTTTAATAATGCTGAAGTTAGAGGGCGGTAGGTTCATGAGTAGTTAGTGGGAACACTTTACAGAGTAAATCAGATAGGAGCGTACATCTTTACCCCTGTCGGTCCGGCTTTAAGTCAATGCCTAGTGTGCACCACAACCCCTTGCTCGCAAGGGCCGTCAATCTCCTCAGTTGGAAAAGTCAGTGGGGAGTGACATACGTGACATAATAGGTGGTGATGTGGGTTAATAAGCTGCAGTCTGATGACTGTTGCTTCTTAAATCTCGGCTACAGGTACGCTTATAAGAACCTACAGCCGACGGTCTTCCCACCTGTTAATAAACTCAGCTACAGGTACGCTTATAAGAACCTACAGCCGACGGTCTTCCCACCTGTTAATAAACTCGGCTACAGGTACGCTTATAAGAACCTACAGCCGACGGTCTTCCCACCTGTTAATAAACTCGGCTACAGGTACGCTTATAAGAACCTACAGCCGACGGTCTTCCCACCTGTTAATAATCTTGGCTACAGGTACGCTTATAAGAACCTACAGCCGACGGTCTTCCCACCTGTTAATAAACTCGGCTACAGGTACGCTTATAAGAACCTACAGCCGACGGTCTTCCCACCTGTTAATAAACTCGGCTACAGGTACGCTTATAAGAACCTACAGCCGACGGTCTTCCCACCTGTTAATAAACTCGGCTACAGGTACGCTTATAAGAACCTACAGCCGACGGTCTTCCCACCTGTTAATAAACTCGGCTACAGGTACGCTTATAAGAACCTACAGCCGACGGTCTTCCCACCTGTTAATAAACTCGGCTACAGGTACGCTTATAAGAACCTACAGCCGACGGTCTTCCCACCTGTTAATAATCTCGGCTACAGGTACGCTTATAAGAACCTACAGCCGACGGTCTTCCCACCTGTTAATAAACTCGGCTACAGGTACGCTTATAAGAACCTACAGCCGACGGTCTTCCCACCTGTTAATAATCTCGGCTACAGGTACGCTTATAAGAACCTACAGCCGACGGTCTTCCCACCTGTTAATAAACTCGGCTACAGGTACGCTTATAAGAACCTACAGTCGACGGTCTTCTCACCTGTTAATAATCTCGGCTACAGGTACGCTTATAAGAACCTACAGCCGACGGTCTTCCCACCTGTTAATAATCTCGGCTACAGGTACGCTTATAAGAACCTACAGCCGACGGTCTTCCCACCTGTTAATAAACTCGGCTACAGGTACGCTTATAAGAACCTACAGCCGACGGTCTTCCCACCTGTTAATAAATCTGGCTGTAAGTGTGGTTGGTCCATACAACAGACTTCTAATACAGAAGACGAAGAGTATAAATACTATAAGGGAGCTTGTCTAGAGAGAATTAATTAAACCTTCAATTCAGATATAAACATAGACAGACACAACGGTCTCTCTGATTCTTTATCAGCTGTCTCTTTAAGAAAACAAAAATTAAAAACCACTCTTTCGCCAGTCTTTTTTTTGTTTTGTTTTTTGTTCCTTTTAGGGTTAATTTGCAAATGCCATTCTGCTGGAAACTCCCTGAACTCAGCTCGGTCTGAAGTAGGATGAAGCTCTCATTTTGTTTTAGGCAGCATTGCAGTTTTTTCTGTTGCAGAGAAGCAGTTTCAAATAAGTTCTGAGAAAGGCTTCTTTGTAGTTAGTTGCTGCCCAACAACATGGCTATTGTTAGGAGTCTGCCGGGGATATGTCGTCACTGCAATGCTTTAATTGTGCTGCTTTTTTTTAACATAGAAAATGACTTCATTAAAGGAGTAAGTGTATGCGTGCAAGAATATATATGTCACTGTCCCCAGTCTAGAGTACATCAGTATGGGAACATATATGTCACTGTCCCCAGTCTAGAGTACATCAGTATGGGAACATATATGTCACTGTCTCCAGTCTAGAGTACATCAATATGGGAACATATATGTCACTGTCCCCAGTCTACAGTACATCAGCATGAGAACATATATGTCACTGTCCCCAGTCTACAGTACATCAGCATGAGAACATATATGTCACTGTCCCCAGTCTAGAGTACATCAGTATGGGAACATATATGTCACTGTCCCCAGTCTACAGTACATCAGTATGGGAACATATATGTCACTGTCCCCAGTCTAGAGTACATCAGTATGGGAACATATATGTCACTGTCCCCAGTCTACAGTACATCAGCATGAGAACATATATGTCACTGTCCCCAGTCTAGAGTACATCAGCATGGGAACATATATGTCACTGTCCCCAGTCTAGAGTACATCAGTATGGGAACATATATGTCACTGTCCCCAGTCTAGAGCACATCAGTATGGGAACATATATGTCACTGTCCCCAGTCTAGAGTACATCAGTATGGGAACATATATGTCACTGTCCCCAGTCTAGAGTACATCAGTATGGGAACATATATGTCACTGTCCCCAGTCTAGAGCACATCAGTATGGGAACATATATGTCACTGTCCCCAGTCTAGAGTACATCAGTATGGGAACATATATGTCACTGTCCCCAGTCTAGAGTACATCAGTATGGGAACATATATGTCACTGTCCCCAGTCTAAAGCACATCAGTATGGGAACATATATGTCACTGTCCCCAGTCTAGAGTACATCAGCATGGGAACATATATGTCACTGTCCCCAGTCTAGAGTACATCAGTATGGGAACATATATGTCACTGTCCCCAGTCTAGAGTACATCAGTATGGGAACATATATGTCACTATCCCCAGTCTAGAGTACATCAGTATGGGAACATATATGTCACTGTCCACAGTCTAGAGTACATCAGTATGGGAACATATATGTCACTGTCCCCAGTCTAGAGTACATCAGTATGGGAACATATATGTCACTGTCCCCAGTGTAAAGCACATCAGTATGGGAACATATATGTCACTGTCCCCAGTCTAGAGTACATCAGCATGGGAACATATATGTCACTATCCCCAGTCTAGAGTACATCAGTATGGGAACATATATATCACTGTCCCCAGTCTAGAGTACATCAGTATGGGAACATAGATATATGTCACTGTCCCCAGTCTAGAGTACATCAGCATGAGAACATATATGTCACTGTCCCCAGTCTAGAGTACATCAGCATGAGAACATATATGTCACTGTCCCCAGTCTAGAGTATATCAGCATGGGAACATATATGTCACTGTCCCCAGTCTAGAGTACATCAGCATGGGAACATATATGTCACTGTCCCCAGTCTAGAGTACATCAGTATGGGAACATATATGTCACTGTCTCCAGTCTAGAGTACATCAGCATGAGAACATATAGGTCACTGTCTCGAGTCTAGAGTACATCAGCATGGGAACATATATGTCACTGTCCCCAGTCTACAGTACATCAGCATGGGAACATATATGTCACTGTCCCCAGTCTACAGTACATCAGCATGGGAACATATATGTCACTGTCTCCAGTCTAGAGTATATCAGCATGGGAACATATATGTCACTGTCCCCATTCTAGAGTACATCAGCATGAGAACATATATGTCACTGTCCCCAGTCTAGAGTACATCAGCATGAGAACATATATGTCACTGTCCCCAGTCTAGAGTACATCAGCATGAGAACATATATGTCACTGTCTCCAGTCTAGAGTACATCAGCATGGGAACATATATGTCACTGTCCCCAGTCTAGAGTACATCAGCATGAGAACATATATGTCACTGTCTCCAGTCTAGAGTACATCAGCATGGGAACATATATGTCACTGTCCCCAGTCTAGAGTATATCAGCATGAGAACATATATGTCACTGTCCCCAGTCTAGAGTACATCAGCATGAGAACATATATGTCACTGTCCCCAGTCTAGAGTAAATTAGTATGGGAACATATATGTCACTGTCCCCAGTCTAGAGTACATCAGTATGGGAACATATATGTCACTGTCCCCAGTCTACAGTACATCAGCATGGGAACATATATGTCACTGTCCCCAGTCTACAGTACATCAGCATGGGAACATATATGTCACTGTCCCCAGTCTAGAGTATATCAGCATGGGAACATATATGTCACTGTCCCCATTCTAGAGTACATCAGCATGAGAACATATATGTCACTGTCCCCAGTCTAGAGTACATCAGCATGAGAACATATATGTCACTGTCCCCAGTCTAGAGTAAATTAGTATGGGAACATATATATCACTGTCCCCAGTCTAGAGTACATCAGTATGGGAACATATATGTCACTGTCCCCAGTCTACAGTACATCAGCATGGGAACATATATGTCACTGTCCCCAGTCTACAGTACATCAGCATGGGAACATATACAAACCATTGTAAGGCAAATTAAAGTGCCAGTGGAGTAAAAAATAAACTTTCATGATCCAGATAGAGATTGCATTTTTAAATAACTTTCTAATTTACTTTTACTTTCTAATTTGCTTTAAGAGATATTAAACCCAATTGTTTTTCATGATTCAGATAAGCAGCAATTTTAAGCAACTTTCTCTTGTTAAGTGTATCCAGTCCACGGATCATCCATTACTTATGGGATATTAACTCCTCCCCAACAGGAAGTGCAAGAGGATTCACCCAGCAGAGCTGCTATATAGCTCCTCCCCTAACTGCCATTACCAGTCATTCTCTTGCACCCAACGAATAGATAGGATGTGTGAGAGGACTGTGGTGATTATACTTAGTTTCATACCTTCAATCAAAAGTTTGTTATTTTATAATAGCACCGGAGTGTGTTATTCCTTCTCTGGTAGAATTTGATGAAGAATCTACCTGAGTTTTTCTATGATTTTAGCCGGAGTAGTTAAGATCATATTGCTGTTTCTCGGCCATCTGAGGAGAAGTAAACTTCAGATCAGGGGACAGCGGGCAGATTAATCTGCAAAAAGGTATGTAGCAGCTTATTATTTTCTGACAATGGAATTGATGAGAAAATTCTGCCATACCGATATAATGTAAACTCAGCCTTAAATGCAGTAGCAGCAACTGGTATCAGGCTGTCATGTATGTATATTTTACACTTCAGTATTCTGGGGAATGGCACTTCACTGGAATTATACTGTATGCATAAAACTTTAGCCTAATTTGCAGGGACTAGCAACAGGCTTTTTAATAACACTCAATTTATTAATGTTAAACGTTTTTTGCTGGCATGTAAAATCGTTTAATTTTCTGAGGTACTGGGTGAAAAAATGTTTTGGGCACTATTTTTTTCCACTTGGCAGTCGTTTTATTTAATTTATGACAGTTTACTGATCTCTCTCACTGTTATGTGTGAGGGGGAGGGGCTTTTTTTGGGCTTTTGCTACACATCAAAAAATTCAGTCAGAAGTTTATTGTCTTCCCTGCATGATCCGGTTCATCTCTACAGAACTCAGGGGTCTTCAAAACTTGTTTTGAGGGAGGTAATCACTCACAGCAGAGCTGTGAGATTGTAGTTGACTGTGATAAAAAAAACGTTTATTTCTGTATTTTTTTTCTGCTATCAGGGTTAGTTATCCTTTGCTAATGGGAGCAATCCTTTGCTAAAATTGTGTTTTTTACAAAGATTTGATGCTATAACTTTTCAGTTTATTAATTTTCAACTGTCATAACTTTTTCTGTGCTTCTTATAGGCACAGTACGTTTTCATATTATAGTAAATTACTTGAAAAGTATTTCCAAGTTGCTAGTTTATTTGCTAGTGTGTTAAACATGTCTGATTCAGAAGAAGATATCTGTGCTATATGTGCTAAAGCCAAAGTGGAGCCCAATAGAAATTTATGTACTAACTGTATTGATGCTACTTTAAATAAAAGTCAATCTGTACAAATTTAACATATTTCACCAAACAACGAGGGGAGAGTTATGCCGACTAACTCGCCTCACGTGTCAGTACCTGCATCTCCCGCTCGGGAGGTGCGTGATATTGTAGCGCCGAGTACATCTGGGCGGCCATTACAAATCACATTACAGGATATGGCTACTGTTATGACTGAAGTTTTGGCTAAATTACCAGAACTAAGAGGTAAGCGTGATCACTCTGGGGTGAGAACAGAGTGCGCTGATAATATTAGGGCCATGTCAGACACTGCGTCACAATTTGCAGAACATGAGGACGGAGAGCTTCATTCTGCGGGTGACGGTTCTGATCCAAACAAACTGGATTCAGATATTTCAAATTTTAAATTTAAGCTGGAAAACCTCCGTGTATTACTAGGGGAGGTGTTAGCGGCTCTGAATGATTGTAACACAGTTGCAATACCAGAGAAAATGTGTAGGTTGGATAAATATTTTGCGGTACCGGCGAGTACTGACGTTTTTCCTATACCTAAGAGACTTACTGAAATTGTTACTAAGGAGTGGGATAGACCCGGTGTGCCGTTCTCACCCCCTCCGATATTTAGAAAGATGTTTCCAATAGACGCCACCACACGGGACTTATGGCAAACGGTCCCTAAGGTGGAGGGAGCAGTTTCTACTTTAGCTAAGCGTACCACTATCCCGGTGGAGGATAGCTGTGCCTTTTCAGATCCAATGGATAAAAAGTTAGAGGGTTACCTTAAGAAAATGTTTGTTCAACAAGGTTTTATATTGCAACCTCTTGCATGCATTGCGCCTGTCACGGCTGCAGCAGCATTTTGGTTTGAGTCTCTGGAAGAGACACTTGAATCAGCTCCATTAGATGAGATTACACACAAGCTTAAAGCTCTTAAGTTAGCTTACTCATTTATTTCAGATGCCGTAGTACATTTAACTAAACTTACGGCTAAGAATTCCGGATTCGCCATTCAGGCACGCAGAGCACTGTGGCTAAAATTCTGGTCAGCTGACGTTACTTCTAAATCTAAATTGCTTAATATACCTTTCAAAGGGCAGACCTTATTCGGGCCCGGGTTGAAAGAAATTATCGCTGACGTTACAGGAGGTAAAGGCCATGCCCTGCCTCAAGACAGAGCCAAACCTAAGGCTAGACAGTCTAATTTTCGTTCCTTTCGTAATTTCAAAGCAGGAGCAGCATCAACTTCCTCTGCACCAAAACAGGAAGGAGCTGTTGCTCGCTACAGACAAGGCTGGAGACCTAACCAGTCCTGGAACAAGGGCAAGCAGGCCAGGAAACCTGCTGCTGCCCCTAAGACAGCATGAATCGAGGGCCCCCGATCCGGGAACGGATCTAGTGGGGGGCAGACTTTCTCTCTTCGCCCAGGCTTGGGCAAGAGATGTCCAGGATCCCTGGGCGTTATAGATCATATCTCAGGGATACCTTCTAGACTTCAAATTCTCTCCCCCAAGAGGGAGATTTCATCTGTCAAGGTTGTCAACAAACCAAATAAAGAAAGAGGCGTTTCTACGCTGCGTACAAGATCTTTTATTAATGGGAGTGATCCATCCGGTTCCGCGGTCGGAACAAGGACAAGGGTTTTACTCAAATCTGTTTGTGGTTCCCAAAAAATAGGGAGCTTTCAGGCCAATCTTGGATTTAAAGATCCTAAACAAATTCCTAAGAGTTCCATCGTTCAAAATGGAAACTATACGGACAATTTTACCCATGATCCAAAAGGGTCAGTACATGACCACAGTGGATTTAAAGGATGCTTACCTTCACATACCGATTCACAAAGATCATTACCGGTATCTAAGGTTTGCCTTTCTAGACAGGCATTACCAGTTTGTAGCTCTTCCATTCGGATTGGCTACGGCTCCGAGAATCTTCACAAAGGTTCTGGGTGCTCTTCTGGCGGTACTAAGACAGCGAGGAATTGCGGTAGCTCCGTACCTAGACGACATTCTGATACAAGCTTCAAGCTTTCAAACTGCCAAGTCTCATACAGAGTTAGTACTGGCATTTCTAAGGTCGCATGGATGGAAGGTGAACGAAAAGAAGAGTTCTCTCTTTCCACTCACAAGAGTTCCCTTCTTGGGGACTCTTATAGATTCTGTAGAAATGAAGATTTACCTGACAGAAGACAGGTTAACAAAGCTTCAAAATGCATGCCGTGTCCTTCATTCCATTCAACACCCGTCAGTAGCTCAATGCATGGAGGTGATCGGCTTAATGGTAGCAGCAATGGACATAGTACCCTTTGCACGCCTACATCTCAGACCGCTGCAATTGTGCATGCTAAGTCAGTGGAATGGGGATTACTCAGACTTGTCCCCTACTCTGAATCTGGATCAAGAGACCAGAAATTCTCTTCTATGGTGGCTTTCTCGGCCACATCTGTCCAGGGGGATGCCATTCAGCAGGCCAGACTGGACAATTGTAACAACAGACGCCAGCCTACTAGGTTGGGGCGCTGTCTGGAATTCTCTGAAGGCTCAGGGACAATGGAATCAGGAGGAGAGTCTCCTACCAATAAACATTCTGGAATTGAGAGCAGTTCTCAATGCCCTTCTGGCTTGGCCCCAGTTAACAACTCGGGGGTTCATCAGGTTTCAGTCGGACAACATCACGACTGTAGCTTACATCAACCATCAGGGAGGGACAAGAAGCTCCCTAGCAATGATGGAAGTATCAAAGATAATTCGCTGGGCAGAGTCTCACGGCGGATTTCTTAAGTCGTCAGACTTTTCATCCGGGGGAGTGGGAACTTCATCCGGAGGTCTTTGCCCAAATACTTCGACGTTGGGGCAAACCAGAGATAGATCTCATGGCGTCTCGACAGAACACCAAGCTTCCTCGTTACGGGTCCAGATACAGGGATCCGGGAGCGGTTCTGATAGATGCTTTGACAGCACCTTGGACCTTCGGGATGGCTTATGTGTTTCCACCCTTCCCGATGCTTCCTCGATTGATTGCCAGAATCAAACAGGAGAGAGCATCAGTGATTCTAATAGCGCCTGCATGGCCACGCAGGACTTGGTATGCAGATCTAGTGGACATGTCATCCTGTCCACCTTGGTCGCTACCTCTGAAACAGGACCTTCTGATCCAGGGTCCCTTCAAACATCAAAATCTAATTTCTCTGAAGCTGACTGCTTGGAAATTGAACGCTTGATTTTATCAAAACGTGGTTTTTCTGAGTCAGTTATTGATACCTTAATACAGGCTAGGAAGCCTGTTACCAGAAAGATTTACCATAAGATATGGCGCAAATACTTATATTGGTGCGAATCCAAGAGTTACTCATGGAGTAAGGTTAGGATTCCGAGGATATTGTCTTTTCTACAAGAAGGTTTAGAAAAGGGTTTATCCGCTAGTTCCTTAAAGGGACAGATTTCAGCTCTGTCCATTCTTTTACACAAACGTCTGTCAGAAGTTCCGGACGTTCAAGCTTTTTGTCAGGCTTTAGCTAGGATCAAGCCTGTGTTTAAAACTGTTGCTCCACCATGGAGTTTGAACTTAGTTCTTAATGTTTTACAGGGGGTTCCGTTTGAACCCCTTCATTCCATTGATATCAAGTTGTTATCTTGGAAAGTTCTGTTTTTAATGGCGATTTCCTCGGCTCGAAGAGTCTCTGAGTTATCTGCCTTACATTGTGATTCTCCTTATCTGATTTTTCATTCAGACAAGGTAGTTCTGCGTACTAAACCTGGGTTCCTACCTAAGGTGGTCACTAACAGGAATATCAATCAAGAGATTGTGGTTCCATCTTTGTGTCCTAATCCTTCTTCGAAAAAGGAACGTCTGCTACACAATCTAGATGTAGTCCGTGCCCTGAAATTTTATCTACAGGCAACTAAGGATTTTCGACAAACGTCTTCCCTGTTTGTCGTTTATTCTGGTCAGAGGAGAGGTCAAAAAGCTTTGGCTACCTCTCTCTCCTTTTGGCTTCGTAGCATAATACGGTTAGCCTATGAGACTGCTGGACAGCAGCCTCCTGAAAGAATTACAGCACATTCTACTAGAGCTGTGGCTTCCACTTGGGCCTTTAAGAATGAGGCTTCTGTTGAACAGATTTGCAAGGCTGCAACTTGGTCTTCTCTTCATACTTTTTCCAAATTTTACAAATTTGACACTTTTGCTTCTTCGGAGGCTGTTTTTGGGAGAAAGGTTCTTCAGGCAGTGGTTCCTTCCGTATAAAGAGCCTGCCTGTCCCTCCCGTCATCCGTGTACTTTAGCTTTGGTATTGGTATCCCATAAGTAATGGATGATCCGTGGACTGGATACACTTAACAAGAGAAAACATAATTTATGCTTACCTGATAAATTTATTTCTCTTGTAGTGTATCCAGTCCACGGCCCGCCCTGTCACTTTAAGGCAGGTAATTTTTCCATTAAACTACAGTCACCACTGCACCCTATGGTTTTCCTTTCTCTGCATGTTTTCGGTCGAATGACTGGTAATGGCAGTTAGGGGAGGAGCTATATAGCAGCTCTGCTGGGTGAATCCTCTTGCACTTCCTGTTGGGGAGGAGTTAATATCCCATAAGTAATGGATGATCCGTGGACTGGATACACTACAAGAGAAATAAATTTATCAGGTAAGCATAAATTATGTTTTCTAGTTTACTCCTATTATCAATTTTCTTCGTTCTCTTGCTATCTTTATTTGAAAATTCAGAAATGTAAGCTTAGGAGCCGGCCCATTTTTGGTTCAGGACCCTGGGTAGCGCTTGCTGATTATTGAGTTCTAAAAGAGTAATGTTGGGTTTCATTTCCCTTTTAAAATATTGGAGTTTTGATATTTTTGCAAGAAGTAAGGTTCCAGATACATTTTTACATTAAATAATTTATTCCCAAAGGTTGACGTATCAAAGGGTTGTACAATTTATAAGGAACATAGATACAATCTAGACAAAATATTAAGGCGTTAGCCACATGCGGGTTAGAAGTTAGGGAAGGAATTTATACATAAATTAATATAGAATAATCTAAAATGTATATGCATAGTATATATCGGCAATTGAGCAGTACATTGCAAAGTACAAAATATTGCATTGTTTTGCAGTTCAGGGACCCTTTGAAAAGCATCATTGCCCTGGCTTCTAGAGCAGGAGACGTGTTTGAGTGCACAGGACATACAGATGTGCAAAAATGCTTCTATTAAGACAGGAAAATCACTCAGGCGCATCTCAGTTTGAAAGCGTATGTCCCTTTAAATATACTGTACAGCACTGAGAAGATGCACCCCAATGTAGCTGCCTGTGTTGTAATATTCATTACACTTACAGTTTTATGCTTATACAAACGTCACACTCTAATTCATTACAGCATAAGAGCAGGGCACGGCAAGTGATTTGAGGCTACCTGCATATTTCACTCACATGAAACCCAATTTTTTTTTCTTTCATGATTCAGATAGAGCAGCAATTTTAAGCAACTTTCTAATTTACTCCTATTAGCAAATTTTATTCATTCTCCTGTTATCTTTATTTGAAAAGGTAAGCTTAGGAGCTGGCCCATTTTTGGTTCAGTACCCTGGGTAGCCCTATAGATGGGATAATTGAAACACGATGTATACATACTTGTGGTTTCACATTTGTTTCATTACTCCTTTTGTCTTGGATCCTTTTATTATGCAGTTATAGCCAAGCCCTAAACTACACATGTACTGGGGATAGCTACACACATATGCTGCTTGTGATTGGCTGACTGACTGGGGATAATCGCTTAGTTATAGGCAAGCCCTAAACTGCACATGTACTGGGGATAGCTACACACATATGCTGCTTGTGATTGGCTGACTGACTGGGGATAATCCCTTAGTTATAGGCAAGCCCTAAACTGCACATGTACTGGGGATAGCTACACACATATGCTGCTTGTGATTGGCTGACTGACTGGGGATAATCACTTAGTTATAGGCAAGCCCTAAACTGCACATGTACTGGGGATAGCTACACACATATGCTGCTTGTGATTGGCTGACTGACTGGGGATAATCACTTAGTTATAGGCAAGCCCTAAACTGCACATGTACTGGGGATAGCTACACACATATGCTGCTTGTGATTGGCTGACTGACTGGGGATAATCACTTAGTTATAGGCAAGCAATAGTTACAGTGGCCTGAATTTTGTTGGCGTATAGAAGAGAAAAATGCTTTTATTTGTGTGTTCTGGATAATTATTTCAGGCAGTTGAAAAACAAACAAGAGCGGTTTGTATGTGGCTGAGAGTGAAACAAGACAGCTGTGGTAGTCTGCTGGGAAAGTCTGTGCAAGTGGCATAAATTCAGGTCAGACCAGTATAAATAGTATGTTATTGTACAAAACTAGTGAAAATAGTAATTTTGTGCAAACTAGTGTAAATAGTAATGTTGTGCAAACTAGTGTAAATAGTAATGCTGTTGTGCAAACTAGTGTAAATAGTAATGCTGTTGTACAAACTAGTGTACATAGTAATGCTGTTGTGCAAACTAGTGTACATCGTAATGCTGTTGTGCAAACTAGTGTAAATAGTAATGCTGTTGTACAAACTAGTGTAAATAGTAATACTGTTGTGCAAACTAGTGTAAATAGTAATACTGTTGTACAAACTAGTGTAAATAGTAATGCTGTTGTACAAACTAGTGTAAATAGTAATGCTGTTGTACAAACTAGTGTACATAGTA
>NC_069508.1:203317532-203330032 GCF_027579735.1 Bombina bombina
TGCATTGAGTGGTCCTTTAAAGGAGTTAAAGGGACATAAAACAGTATTTCTCCAAAATAGGTGTGTCCGGTCCACGGCGTCATCCTTACTTGTGGGATATTCTCTTCCCCAACAGGAAATGGCAAAGAGCCCAGCAAAGCTGGTCACATGATCCCTCCTAGGCTCCGCCTACCCCAGTCATTCTCTTTGCCGTTGCACAGGCAACATCTCCACGGAGATGGTTAAGAGTTTTTTGGTGTTTAAATGTAGTTTTTATCCTTCAATCAAGTGTTTGTTATTTTAAAATAGTGCTGGTATGTACTATTTACTCTGAAACAGAAAAGAGATGAAGATTTCTGTTTGTAAGAGGAAGATGATTTTAGCAAACGTTACTAAAATCGATTGCTGTTTCCACACAGGACTGTTGAGATGAAGTAACTTCAGTTGGGGGAAACAGTTGGCAGACTTTTCTGCTTGAGGTATGACTGGCCACATTTCTAACAAGACTATGTAATGCTGGAAGGCTGTCATTTCCCCTATGGGGACCGGTAAGCCATTTTCTTAGATTAAGTAAAAGAATAAAGGGCTTCATAAGGGCTTAAAAAACTGGTAGACATTTTTCTGGGCTAAAACGATTACTTTGCTAAGCATATTTTGCAGATTATAACTCTTAATAATTATTATAATCTTGGGGATTGTTTTAAAAAACGGCAGGCACTGTATTGGACACCTTTTTCAGATGGGGGCCTTTTCTAGTCATAGGCAGAGCCTCATTTTCGCGCCACTAATGCGCAGTTGTTTTTGGAGAGCAAGGCATGCAGATGCATGTGTGAGGAGCTAAGAACCACTGAAAAAGCTTATAGAAGGCGTCATTTGGTATCGTATTCCCCTCTGGGCTTGGTTGGGTCTCAGCAAAGCTGATAACTGGGACTGTATAGGGGTTAAATGTAAAAACGGCTCAGGTTCCGTTATTTTAAGGGTTAAAGCTTTCAAATTTGGTGTGCAATACTTTTAAGGCTTTAAGACACTGTGGTGAAATTTTGGTGAATTTTGAACAATTCCTTCATACTTTTTCACATATTCAGTAATAAAGTGTGTTCAGTTTAAAATTTAAAGTGACAGTAACGGTTTTATTTTAAAACGTTTTTTGTGCTTTGTTGACAAGTTTAAGCCTGTTTAACATGTCTGTACCATCAGATAAGCTATGTTCTGTATGTATGAAAACTAAGGTTTCTCCCCATTTAAATTTATGTGATAATTGTGCCATAGTGTCCAAACAAAGTAGGGACAATGATGCCACAGATAATGATATTGCCCAAGATGATTCCTCAAATGAGGGGAGTAAGCATGATACTGCATCATCCCCTTCTGTGTCTACACCAGTTTTGCCCACACAAGAGGCCCCTAGTACATCTAGTGCGCCAATACTTATTACCATGCAACAATTAACGGCCGTAATGGATAATTCTATTGCAAACATTTTATCCAAAATGCCTACTTATCAGAGAAAGCGCGATTGCTCTGTTTTAAACACTGAAGAGCAAGAGGACGCTGATGATAACTGTTCTGACATATCCTCACACCAATCTGAAGGGGCCAGGAGGGAGGTTTTGTCTGAGGGAGAAATTTCAGATTCAGGAAAAATTTCTCAACAAGCTGAACCTGATGTTGTAACATTTAAATTTAAATTAGAACATCTCCGCGCACTGCTTAAGGAGGTATTATCTACTCTGGATGATTGTGACAATTTGGTCATTCCAGAGAAATTATGTAAGATGGACAAGTTCCTAGAGGTTCCGGTGCCCCCCGATGCTTTTCCTATACCCAAGCGGGTGGCGGACATAGTAAATAAGGAGTGGGAAAGGCCCGGCATACCTTTTGTTCCTCCCCCTATATTTAAGAAATTATTTCCTATTGTCGACCCCAGAAAGGACTTATGGCAGACAGTCCCCAAGGTCGAGGGGGCGGTTTCTACTCTAAACAAACGCACTACTATCCCTATAGAAGATAGTTGTGCTTTCAAAGATCCTATGGATAAAAAATTAGAGGGTTTGCTTAAAAAGATGTTTGTTCAGCAAGGTTACCTTCTATAACCAATTTCATGCATTGTTCCTGTCACTACGGCAGCGTGTTTCTGGTTCGAAGAACTAGAAAAGTCGCTCAATAAAGAATCCTCGTATGAGGAGGTTATGGACAGAGTTCAAGCACTTAAATTGGCTAACTCTTTTATTTTAGATGCCGCTTTGCAATTAGCTAGATTACCGGCGAAAAATTCAGGGTTTGCTATCGTGGCGCGCAGAGCGCTTTGGCTAAAGTCTTGGTCAGCGGATGTGTCTTCCAAGACAAAATTGCTTAACATCCCTTTCAAGGGTAAAACACTGTTTGGTCCTGATTTGAAAGAGATTATTTCAGACATCACCGGGGGAAAGGGCCACGCCCTCCCTCAGGATAGGTCTTTTAAGGCTAAAAATAAGCCTAATTTTCGTCCCTTTCGCAGAAACGGACCAGCCTCTAATTCTACATCCTCTAAGCAAGAGGGTAATACTTCACAACCCAAACCAGCCTGGAGACCGATGCAAGGCTGGAACAAGGGTAAGCAGGCCAAGAAGCCTGCCACTGCTACCAAAACAGCATGAAGGGATGGCCCCCGATCCGGGACCGGATCTGGTGGGGGGCAGACTTTCTCTCTTCGCTCAGGCTTGGGCAAGAGATGTTCAGGATCCTTGGGCACTAGAAATAGTTTCTCAAGGTTATCTCCTGGAATTCAAGGATCTACCCCCAAGGGGAAGGTTCCACAGGTCTCAATTATCTTCAAACCAAATAAAAAGACAGGCATTCTTACATTGTGTAGAAGACCTGTTAAAGATGGGAGTAATTCATCCAGTTCCAATAGGAGAACAAGGGATGGGGTTTTACTCCAACCTGTTCATAGTTCCCAAAAAAGAGGGAACATTCAGACCAATTTTAGATCTCAAGATCTTAAACAAATTTCTCAGGGTTCCATCGTTCAAAATGGAAACCATTCGAACGATCCTTCCCACCATCCAGGAAGGTCAATTTATGACCACGGTGGATTTAAAGGATGCGTACCTACATATTCCTATCCACAAGGAACATTATCAGTTCCTAAGGTTCGCCTTTCTGGACAAGCATTACCAGTTTGTGGCACTTCCATTCGGATTAGCCACTGCTCCGAGAATTTTCACAAAGGTACTAGGGTCCCTTCTAGCGGTTCTAAGACCAAGGGGCATTGCAGTGGTACCTTACTTGGACGACATCCTGATTCAAGCGTCGTCTCTGTCAAAAGCAAAGGCTCATACGGACATCGTCCTAGCCTTTCTCAGATCTCACGGATGGAAGGTGAACAAAGAAAAAAGTTCTCTGTCCCCGTCAACAAGAGTTCCCTTCTTGGGAACAATAATAGATTCCTTAGAAATGAGGATTTTTCTGACAGAGGTCAGAAAATCAAAACTTCTAAGCTCTTGTCAAGTACTTCATTCCGTTCTTCGTCCTTCCATAGCGCAGTGCATGGAAGTAATAGGATTGATGGTTGCAGCAATAGACATAGTTCCTTTTGCACGAATTCATCTAAGACCATTACAACTGTGCATGCTCAGACAGTGGAATGGGGATTATACAGACTTGTCTCCGACGATTCAAGTAGATCAAAAGACCAGAGATTCACTCAGTTGGTGGCTGACCCTGGACAATCTGTCACAGGGAATGAGCTTCCGCAGACCAGAGTGGGTCATTGTCACGACCGACGCCAGTCTGGTGGGTTGGGGCGCGGTCTGGGAACCCCTGAAAGCTCAGGGCCTATGGTCTCGGGAAGAATCTCTTCTCCCGATAAACATTCTGGAACTGAGAGCGATATTCAATGCTCTCAAAGCTTGGCCTCAACTAGCAAAGGCCAAATTCATACGGTTTCAATCAGACAACATGACGACTGTTGCATATATCAATCATCAGGGGGGAACAAGGAGTTCCCTGGCGATGGAAGAAGTGACCAAAATAATTCAATGGGCGGAGGATCACTCCTGCCACTTGTCTGCAATCCACATCCCAGGAGTGGAAAATTGGGAAGCGGATTTTCTGAGTCATCAGACTTTCCATCCGGGGGAGTGGAAACTCCATCTGGAAATCTTTGCCCAAATAACTCAATTATGGGGCATTCCAGACATGGATCTGATGGCGTCTCGTCAGAACTTCAAGGTTCCTTGCTACGGGTCCAGATCCAGGGATCCCAAGGCGACTCTAGTGGATGCACTAGTAGCGCCTTGGACCTTCAACCTAGCTTATGTGTTCCCACCATTTCCTCTCATTCCCAGGCTGGTAGCCAGGATCAATCAGGAGAGGGCTTCGGTGATCTTGATAGCTCCTGCGTGGCCACGCAGGACTTGGTATGCAGACCTGGTGAATATGTCATCGGCTCCACCATGGAAGTTACCTTTGAGACAGGACCTTCTTGTTCAAGGTCCATTTGAACATCCGAATCTGGTCTCCCTCCAACTGACGGCTTGGAGATTGAACGCTTGATTTTATCAAAGCGTGGGTTTTCAGATTCTGTAATAGATACTATGATTCAGGCTAGAAAGCCTGTAACTAGAAAAATTTACCATAAAATATGGAAAAAATATATCTGTTGGTGTGAATCTAAAGGATTCACCTGGAACAAGATAAAAATTCCTAAGATTCTATCCTTTCTACAAGAAGGTTTGGAGAAAGGATTATCTGCAAGTTCTCTGAAGGGACAGATCTCTGCTTTATCTGTTTTACTTCACAAACGGCTGGCAGCTGTGCCAGATGTTCAAGCATTTGTTCAGGCTCTGGTTAGAATCAAGCCTGTTTACAGACCTTTGACTCCTCCCTGGAGTCTAAATCTAGTTCTTTCAGTTCCGTTTGAACCCTTACATTCCGTAGATATTAAGTTATTATCTTGGAAAGTTTTGTTTTTGGTTGCAATTTCTTCTGCTAGAAGAGTTTCAGAGTTATCTGCTCTGCAGTGTTCTCCGCCCTATCTGGTGTTCCATGCAGATAAGGTGGTTTTGCGTACTAAGCCTGGTTTTCTTCCGAAAGTTGTTTCCAACAAAAATATTAACCAGGAGATAGTTGTACCTTCTTTGTGTCCGAATCCAGTTTCAAAGAAGGAACGTTTGTTACACAATTTGGACGTAGTCCGTGCTCTAAAATTCTATTTAGAGGCGACTAAAGATTTCAGACAAACATCTTCTTTGTTTGTTGTTTATTCTGGTAAAAGGAGAGGTCAAAAAGCAACTTCTACCTCTCTTTCTTTTTGGCTTAAAAGTATTATCCGATTGGCTTATGAGACTGCCGGACGGCAGCCTCCTGAAAGAATCACAGCTCACTCCACTAGGGCTGTGGCTTCCACATGGGCCTTCAAGAACGAGGCTTCTGTTGACCAGATATGTAAGGCAGCGACTTGGTCTTCTCTGCACACTTTTGCCAAATTTTACAAATTTGATACTTTTGCTTCTTCGGAGGCTATTTTTGGGAGAAAGGTTTTGCAAGCTGTGGTGCCTTCCGTTTAGGTGACCTGATTTGCTCCCTCCCTTCATCCGTGTCCTAAAGCTTTGGTATTGGTTCCCACAAGTAAGGATGACGCCGTGGACCGGACACACCTATGTTGGAGAAAACAGAATTTATGCTTACCTGATAAATTACTTTCTCCAACGGTGTGTCCGGTCCACGGCCCGCCCTGGTTTTTTTAATCAGGTCTGATGAATTATTTTCTCTAACTACAGTCACCACGGTATCATATGGTTTCTCCTATGCATATTTCCTCCTGTCCGTCGGTCGAATGACTGGGGTAGGCGGAGCCTAGGAGGGATCATGTGACCAGCTTTGCTGGGCTCTTTGCCATTTCCTGTTGGGGAAGAGAATATCCCACAAGTAAGGATTACGCCGTGGACCGGACACACCGTTGGAGAAAGTAATTTATCAGGTAAGCATAAATTCTGTTTTTCTTTAGTAACAACAATTGTTATTACTTTACTTTAGATTAAAGTAAACATAAAAAGAAAGTGATTGTGTTAAGAAAATATTGACCATGGGCAATAAAGTAACTGGAGCTATTTTATGGTGTCTCCTAGCAACGCTTCAAAAGAAACACTTTACCTTTGTCTTCCTGTTGAGGCCTCCTCCTTGACGGGAAGTAAAGGACACTGCAGAAATGAAGTTAAAAATGAATTTAAAATTCTATTAAAATGATGAATAACACATATTGTAACTTAAGAATTAGCCACTGCTTAGTGCTTTTTTTGTTACTACAATGAAACAGGCTGTTTAACATCCCTTTAAACACAAAGCACTACTGGGATCTAGTTACTGATTAGTGGCTGCACACACATATATGCCTCTTGGCAGGCCTGCCCTTTGGGGGATGCGAGGTGCACCCGCCCAGGGCCACTCACTTGGGGGTGCCCTGCAAAGCTAGGGGTAACTGTATAAGAAGGTGACACTGAATTTTGAGACAGGGGTGGGCCATACAGGGGGGAGGACATACAAGGGGAGCAAAGGCTCAGTACTGAGACCCTGCCTCTTGTCATTGGCTCACAAGATGTGTTCTGCTAGCTCCCAGTGGGGAATTGTTGCTCTGAAGCTGACTTTAGCAGTGTTATTAACCATGATATATGCAAACAGTGTGCAGTAATATAATTCACTAACACACAAGACTAGAGCATTTTCTTTTTTGCATTTATATTATTTTAAGTGACATACTAGGGACTTTATGTTAGGATTTTGTAGCATACAGTTTTAAAGTAACATAGGGGCATATTTATCAATCTCCGTATGTTCAGGCTAGCCAGAAACACAAGTTATGAAGCAGCGGTCTAAAGACCGCTGCTCCATAACCTGTCCGCCTGCTCTTAGGCGAAGGACAGACATCTTAAAAAATCAACCGGATCCAATGCGATCGGGTTGACTGACACCCCAGGCTAGCGACCGATTGGCTGCGAATCTGCAGAGGGCGGGGTTGCACCAGCAGTTCACAATGATAAATGCCAATGGCGTATGCTGTCGGCATTTATCGATGTGAGGTGGACATGATCTGCAATATCGGATCATGTCCGCTCGCACATTATTAAATAGGCCCCATAGTGTTACAGACATCCCAACCTGCAAAAATCCATTTCAGGGAGGTGGCTTTACCCGCTACTGCGCTGCCACCCCCCTTCCCTCCCAGTTATATATTGGACACCTTGAAACCCTAAATAAGATAGAGACCTGTCATTAAAGTAGCTCCCCACTAACTTCACATTAAAAAAAAGTAGCTTTATTGCACAACCACATACAACAAACCTTTTTTCCAGTGATGGTACGCTTGTTGAATGCCTAAATATTTTATAATACGAAGTTGAATTACGTACAGTAAATAAGGTAGTATTTGTGTTTTATTTTATTAAAATCAGTGGGGGATTTTTGATTACTGATGCAGGCTTTAAGGCTTCTATAATGTCCCAGCAACTAAAGGCATTCCTTAAAGAAACACTTTTCCGGATTTGGGCCACATTGGATCATGGTACTTGGAGTTTCAGGGAGATTGCATTCCATTTGCTGACATCAGGGAGGCGCTATTGCAATCAGGGAGAGTTGGGATGTCTGGTGTTAAAGTAGGTGTTTTATAAAATGTCCATTGTTTGCAAAATATTCATGAATTGTTTTTCAAGAAATGTTATATTTCCTTATGTTAGTAACATATGAAAGAGAACTATGTGATGATCTTTATATATTTTTTGTATGGCTGCTAAGCGCACAGCTCTATTGGGGGACTCGTTGTCATAACAACTCATGGGATGCCATACTTACCTGTGTGATGCTGAGTTGCAGTTATGATGCCTGTTACCTGATGTTTTGCACAAGGGCCTTTAACAGTACCTTTATATTGCGCATCTCTTCTGAAATGTTTAGCTGTTTATGCTGTTGAAGCTTGGCACAAACATATTTCTGATGCTTAGTAGTGAATGTGTTATTGTGCAGTCCACTTCTTGTGCTGTCACCTTTGAATCCTGCTGCATCCTGTTTGGTTCCTGTTCACAGTCTTCTACTGGGCATCACCTTCATATAGTGTTCAGCTTGCCATTACCTGCATACTGTGTCCTGTTAACCATCACCTGCATATAGTGTTCAGCTTGCCATTACCTGCATACTGTGTCCTGTTAACCATCACCTGCATATAGTGTTCAGCTTGCCATTACCTGCATACTGTGTCCTGTTAACCATCACCTGCATATAGTGTTCAGCTTGCCATTACCTGCATACTGTGTCCTGTTAACCATCACCTGCATATAGTGTTCAGCTTGCCATTACCTGCATACTGTGTCCTGTTAACCATTACCTGCATATTGTGTCTTGTTGCTCATTACCTGCATACTATGTCCTATTGGTAATTGTCTGATTACTATATTCTGATTGTCATTACCTGCATACTGTGTCCTGTTAACCATTACCTGCATATAGTGTTCAGCTTGCCATTACCTGCATATTGTGTCTTGTTGATCATTACCTGCATACTGTATTCTGATTGTCATTACCTGCATATTGAGTGCAGTTACTCATTACTTGCATACTGTATTCTTCTGATTGTCATTACTTGCATATTGAGTGCAGTTACTCATTACTTGCATACTGTATTCTTCTGATTGTCATTGCCTGCATATTGAGTGCAGTTACTCATTACTTGCATACTGTATTCTTCTGATTGTCATTACTTGCATACTGTATTCTTCTGATTGTCATTGCCTGCATATTGTGTGCAGTTACTCATTACTTGCATACTGTATTCTTCTGATTGTCATTACTTGCATATTGTGTGCAGTTACTCATTACTTGCATACTGTATTCTTCTGATTGTCATTACTTGCATACTGTATTCTTCTGATTGTCATTGCCTGCATATTGTGTGCAGTTACTCATTACTTGCATACTGTATTCTTCTGATTGTCATTACTTGCATACTGTATTCTTCTGATTGTCATTGCCTGCATATTGTGTGCAGTTACTCATTACCTGCATACTGTATTCTTCTGATTGTCATTACCTGGCTACTGTATTCTGATTGTCATTACCTGCATATTGTGTCCTGTTGATCATTACCTGCGTACTGTATTCTGATTGTCATTACCTGCATATTGTGTCCTGTTGATCATTACCTGCGTACTGTATTCTGATTGTCATTACCTGCATATTGTGTCCTGTTGATCATTACCTGCGTAATGTATTCTGATTGTCATTACCTGGCAACTGTATTCTGATTGTCATTACCTGCATATTGTGTCCTGTTGATCATTACCTGCGTACTGTATTCTGATTGTCATTACCTGCATATTGTGTGCAGTTACTCATTACTTGCATACTGTATTCTTCTGATTGTCATTACCTGGCTACTGTATTCTGATTGTCATTACCTGCATATTGTGTTCAGCTTGCCATTACCTGCATACTGTGTCCTGTTAACCATTACCTGCATACTGTGCCCTATTGGTAATTGTCTGATTACTATATTCTGATTGTTATTACCTGCATATTGTATCCTGTTGATCATTACCTGCGTACTGTATTCTGATTGTTATTACCTGCATATTGTGTGTTGTTGACCATTACCTGCATACTGTATTCTGATTGTTATCACCTGCATATTGTGTGCGGATGATGATTACCTGCGTACTGTATTCTGATTGTCATTACTTTATATTGTGTGCAGTTGATCATTACCTTCTTCCTATATTCTGATTGTCATTACCTGCATATTGTGTGCATTTGATCATTACCTGCATACTGTATTCTTCTGATTGTCATTACCTGCGTACTGTATTCTGATTGTCATTACCTGCATATTGTGTGCGGTTGATCATTACCTGCGTACTGTATTCTTCTGATTGTCATTATTTGCATATTGTGTGCAGTTGATTAATACCTCCGTACTGTATTCTTCTGATTGTCATTACTTACATATTGTGTACAGTTAATCATTACCTCCGTACTGTATTCTTCTAATTGTCATTACTTGCATATTGTGTGCAGTTGATCATTACTTGCATACTGTATTCTTCTGATTGTCATTACTTGCATACTGTATTCTTCTGATTGTCATTGCCTGCATATTGTGTGCAGTTACTCATTACTTGCATACTGTATTCTTCTGATTGTCATTACCTGGCAACTGTATTCTGATTGTCATTACCTGCATATTGTGTCCTGTTGATCATTACCTGCGTACTGTATTCTGATTGTCATTACCTGCATATTGTGTGCAGTTACTCATTACTTGCATACTGTATTCTTCTGATTGTCATTACCTGGCTACTGTATTCTGATTGTCATTACCTGCATATTGTGTCCTGTTGATCATTACCTGCATACTGTATTCTGATTGTCATTACCTGCATATTGTGTCCTGTTGATCATTACCTGCATACTGTATTCTGATTGTCATTACCTGCATATTGTGTCCTGTTGATCATTACCTGCATACTGTATTCTGATTGTCATTACCTGCATATTGTGTCCTGTTGATCATTACCTGCGTACTGTATTCTGATTGTCATTACCTGCATATTGTGTGCAGTTACTCATTACTTGCATACTGTATTCTTCTGATTGTCATTACCTGGCTACTGTATTCTGATTGTCATTACCTGCATATTGTGTTCAGCTTGCCATTACCTGCATACTGTGTCCTGTTAACCATTACCTGTTTACTGTGTCCTATTGGTAATTGTCTGATTACTATATTCTGATTGTTATTACCTGCATATTGTGTCCTGTTGACCATTACCTGCATATTGTATTCTGATTGTTATCACCTGCATATTGTGTGCGGATGATGATTACCTGCGTACTGTATTCTGATTGTCATTACTTTATATTGTGTGCAGTTGATCATTACCTTCTTCCTATATTCTGATTGTCATTACCTGCATATTGTGTGCAGTTGATCATTACCTGCATACTGTATTCTTCTGATTGTCATTACCTGCATACTGTATTCTGATTGTCATTTTATTTGTCTTAAAGGGACATTAAAGGGACATGACACCCACATTTGTTCTTTCATGATTTAGAAAGAGAATGCATTTTTAAACATCTTTCTAATTTACTTCTATTATCTAATTTGTTTTATTGTCATTACCTGCGTACTGTATTCTGATTGTCATTACCTGCATATTGTGTGCAGTTGATCATTACCTGCATACTGTATTCTTCTGATTGTCATTACCTGCATACTGTATTCTTCTGATTGTCATTACCTGCATACTGTATTCTGATTGTCATTTTATTTGTCTTAAAGGGACATTAAAGGGACATGACACCCACATTTGTTCTTTCATGATTTAGAAAGAGAATGCATTTTTAAACATCTTTCTAATTTACTTCTATTATCTAATTTGTTTTATCCTCTTGATATTCTTTGCTGAAAAGCATATCTAGATATGCTCAGTAGCTGCTGATTGGTTGCTGCACATAGAAACCTCATGTGATTGGCTCACCCATGTGCATTGCTTTTTCTTCAACTAAGGATATCTAAAAAATGAAGCAAAATAAATAATAGAATTAAATAGTAATGTGGTTTAAATGTGTATGTTCTATCTGAATCATTAAAGAAAGATTTTGGGTTTAGTGGCCCTTTAAGTGACATGTTTTTAATAAATGTTTGTTTTTTATAACAAATATTTGTTTGCTGCCTTTGGGAAATAACCACATCATCTTCATCATTATCCTGTGAAGAGCCGGATTCCGAGTAACTCAGATTGCTCTTACATCAGGAGAGAATAGACAAAACCCCACAACATACCGTTCATATGCTACATATAAATGAAGAGGTTGGACTCTTACAGAGTAAGTATACTGCACTAATTGAGTGGTGTTGATCTACACAAATCACAAGTCAAGTTCTGTATTCCTCAACCCAACTGAAGCACTAGAAAAGAACATTTTAAAGACCTGCGTCTCTACACCCATCATCTACATTTCTATAATATATTTTTGGGAGAGACTGATAGAAGGCAGCGGTCAATACAGAGGGGAGTATTATTCTCACATTATTCTTGTCATTTCTGTACAATCGGTGTTGAACATCTAGCATATTTTGTATAGTATTAGTTTGCATATTGTGTGCAGTTGATCATTACCTGTGTACTGTATTCTGATTGTCATTATTACCTTCCTTCTGTACCCCGTTGCCATTATCTGCTTAGTGTGTCCTGCAGAATAATGTTTCCCGTTAGCCATTGTCTGCATACTGAGCCATGTTGCAACTTCCTGTATACTGTACCATACTGGCCATGCCTGCTTTCAGTGTCCTGTGTAAATCTGTCTGTCTATGTGTATCTGTCTATATAGCCATCTGTATACATATATACACCCTTTTTCCAAGCCCTGCCTTTATATAGTCAAAGGTTTATCTCATTACCTCTCTCTGGCAATTAGTGGAGCCGCGGTTGTGTAATCACACCCAGATATGTCACTATTGCCCTATGTGCTTTATGTACGTGGGCTGGGAC
>NC_069508.1:203335032-203430032 GCF_027579735.1 Bombina bombina
TTACAGCAGTGATCACCTGACTATACTGTTACAGCATTGATCACCTGACTATACTGTTACCGCAGTGATAACCTGACTATACTGTAATTGCGGTGATCACCTGACTATACTATTACCCCAGTGATCACCTGATTATACTGTTACCGCAGTGATCACCAGACTATACTGTTACCGCAGTGATCACCTGACTATACTGTTACCGCAGTGATCACCTGACTATACTGTAATTGCGGTGATCACCTGGCTATACTATTACCGCAGTGATCACCTGATTATACTGTTACCGCAGTGATCACCAGACTATACTGTTACCGCAGTGATCACCTGACTATACTGTTACCGCAGTGATCAACTGACTATACTGTAACCGCGGTGATCACCTGGCTATACTATTACCACAGTGATCACCTGATTATACTGTTACCGCAGTGATCACCTGACTATACTGTTACAGCAGTGATCACCTGACTATACTGTTACTGCAGTAATCACCTGACTATACTGTTACTGTAGTGATCAACTGACTATACTGTAACCGCGGTGATCACCTGGCTATACTGTTACTGCAGTAATCACCTGACTATACTGTTACTGCAGTAATCACCTGACTATACTGTTACTGCAGTGATCACCTGACTATATAGACAAAATTCATATTTTATTTTTAAGAGAGGAACTATACTATACTGTAACCGTGGTGATCACCTGACTATACTGTTACTGCAGTGTTCACCGGACTATACTGTAACCGTGGTGATCACCTGGCTATACTGTTACTGCAGTAATCACCTGACTATACTGTTACTGCAGTGATCACCTGACTATATAGACAAAATTCATATTTTATTTTTAAGAGAGGAACTATACTATACTGTAACCGTGGTGATCACCTGACTATACTGTTACTGCAGTGATCACCAGACTATACTGTTACCACAGTGATCACCTGACTATACTGTTACCGCAGTGATCACCTGACTGTATTGTTACCACAGTGATCGCCAAACTACAGTGCTCGTCAGACTATACTGTTACCACAGTGATCACCTGACTATACTGTTACCACAGTGATCTCCTGGCTATACTATTACCGCAGTGATCACCTGGCTATACTGTTACCGCAGTGATCTCCTGACTATACTGTTACCACAGTGATCACCTGACTATACTATTACCACAGTGATCACCTGACTATACTATTACCACAGTGATCACCTGACTATACTATTACCACAGTGATCACCTGACTATACTATTACCACAGTGATCACCTGACTATACTGTTACCGCAGTGATCTCCTGACTATACTGTTACCGCAGTGATCTCCTGACTATACTGTTACCGCAGTAATCACCTGACTATACTATTACCACAGTGATCACCTGACTATACTGTTACCGCAGTGATCTCCTGACTATACTGTTACCGCAGTAATCACCTGACTATACTATTACCACAGTGATCACCTGACTATACTGTTACCACAGTGATCACCTGACTATACTATTTCCACAGTAATCACCTGACTATACTGTTACTGCAGTGATCTCCTGACTATACTGTTACCGCAGTAATCACCTGACTATACTGTTACTGCAGTAATCACCTGACTATACTGTTACCACAGTGATCACCTGACTATACTGTTACCACAGTGATCTCCTGGCTATACTATTACCGCAGTGATCATCTGGCTATACTTTTACCGCAGTGATCTTCTGACTATACTGTTACCACAGTGATCACCTGACTATACTGTTACCGCAGTGATCACCTGACTATACTGTTACTGCAGTGATCACCTGACTATACTGTTACCATAGTGATCACCTGACTATACAGACAAAATTCATATAAGAGAGGAACTTGTCTACTAGAAAATAAATTTTATTAGAGGTCTCTAGACATAAGTTTTTTTTATTGTGCATATAATATCCCATTCTAAAGCAAATCCCCATGTGTTGTGTTTGTGCTTTATTTTTGACATCTTTCTAGTACCGTTACAAGACCATTTGAAAGAACAGGCGATTCCCTTTCAAAAGAGGGTTTTTGTAGCTGCTTGTAGAGGGAGCACTCTTGCAGCTACACTTTGCTTCCTGGTTCCGCCCCCTTTGTGACGTCACTGCGTGTGTGTGATGATGTCACCGGCACTCCGATGAAATCTGGGAGTGCCACCCACTAGGCCACCAATGTAGTTCAGGGAGTCACAGGACAGGTCACGATGCACATGACGAGCATAGCTCATCACGAACATTAACGTAGTTAAAGGTTGCATTGCTGTTCTTTCATAAGTATGATATAAAAAATTGCTTTTTTATTGAAAACATTAAACATTCGACATTAAACTGTAAACACATTGGCTATTTTATTGGCATACAGTGTCATGCCCTGACAAGCTTAAAACAAAAAAAATATAATATCCTCAGTACAGGAACAAAAAGCAAAATTCTGTGATACATTTTAAAATGCTCTCTAAGATGTAAAGATAAAAAGAATGAGTTTCCTTTAAGAGTACTCGTTTTATCAGGCGATACTCCTGGAGCCATATGTAAATGTATGTATGTAACTTTTAGTTTCCACCGAGCTCCAATTAATGCAAAATAGAGAACATCATTATTTATTAAATATGTATTTGGGTCAGCATTCATGAAGCTTATACACTCTACAGATAGGAATGTTATAAAACACAGACATGTAGAGAAAAGTATTTTTTAAAATCACCTGCATCTTTCTGTGCCATGTAAGTTGTACGTGGTTGTCACAAGGGTACATTCCATAAAAAAACGCTCATCTCTTTATGGTGTTTCAGTGTTTTGTGTTAAGTACGTTCTTAATTGGTTGATTAATGTGAGTTGAATCTTCCTCCTCTATCTTTACAGATGGCAAGTAGTAAGTCCCAACTGTCACAGCAGGCAAAAAAAGGTTGTGGTTCAAAGTCAAAGCTACAAGAATCCCAAAATAATCAATCAGAGAAAGTTGTCTGATTATGGCCAGCCATGCAAAAATTAGAGCCACAGTTGATCTATGTTTGAATTACTTGGACATGCACAGAATTTTATAATTTATTCTAAAATGCAACAGCTGTAACAGTACAACATTCTTTACATTTTTCATTTAACTCTTTCTCCACCATACCTCTGTGCAACTTATATAAACGTACAATTTGTGAAAGGTTAGGATTTTCCAAGTTCTCAGTTTAAGAAAATATAATTCTTTATATTGAGATTTAGAAAAGAGCTGACTTATTTTTTTTCTTTTTCCCTGGGTGATGTATAGAATTGTATCTTCAATATTGATCTGCAGAGATCATTTGCATTTTATTCATACTATAAAAGTGCTTTTAATGGAGACGTTCTGGTAATTGAATCTATACCGTGTTGAATATTGTGACCATAATTTTAATTCTCTTTGGGTTATGGGATATTATAACTACTCAGAAATAAAAGCACATACAAAGGTAACTATAAGGTTGTATATATACTGAATTCTGTAACCTTTACAATGCCATGAATGCAATGCTGTAAATGACTTTCTTTAGTTATTAGTTTAAAAAAAAAAAAAAGATATTTCATTACATTCAGCTCTGCATGAGTCTAAGTCAGAGTAGTTTTGCTAATTAAATTCAATCGCTATCCATTAGACCAATGGAATGAGATGAATTTGCTTTATAGCTGACACAGCACAGGTACGCAATTTGGCTAAATGGCCAATTCAAAACTGCCGAATACATTTCTCTACTTGTTCATTTTACAGACTGAATTTCTTCACATAAAACTTGAATAATAAATATCGCTTGCTGAAGGGTAAAAGAGTTGCTATGAAAATCAGTCTATAAAGAACTAAATATTAATAATGAATCATTATGCAACTTTACAAAATGGGAGGATGACAGCACATATAATGCATATAGTTTTATTTTATTGATATATAGTTAGTCATATTAGTACGGCATTCACCCTCTTTTATATTACACATTATTTGATTTCTATTATATATAGCCATTGTTCTTTGCAGTCCATAATTGCTAATTGAATAATTTAGGTGGATTATATATAGGAGTTAATAATCTTGTTACAAAGCTAGAAGACAGATTATTATTTTTTAAGGAACTGAACAATAAATATATTTGTAAATTAATACATGTTCAATAATGTAAAACATACATAATTTCTGTTTCCTAGGACCAGGAGTGCAGGGGTGGAGCATTGACATTCTAGAGGCGGAGTTAGGGCAGTACAGTGTTCTAGTTGAGTCACCAGTGGGTTGAGTTGACATTCTGAGGAGTGTCCAGGCAACCATGGCATGGGTGGGCATTTATGGGTGCCAGGACATATATAAAGTTAAAGGAGAACAATGGGAGGAGCAGATACCCCAAACTGGATAAAATCTAGGAACCAAGGCCGCCTGACATGGAGTTTGTTAAACCTGTGTAGGTGTCTGTCTTTAAAAACTCTTAAAGGGACATCAAAGTCACTTTAATTATTCAGATAGAACAACTTTTTTAAACAAATTTCCAATTTACTTCCATTAACAAAATGTGCACAATCTTTTTATATTTACACTTTTTGAGTCACCAGCTCCTACTAAGCATGTGCAAGAATTCACAGAATATACGTATATGCATTTGTGATTGGCTGATGGCTGTCACATGATGGAGTGGAAACAGACAGAAATAAAATCTACTACTCATTTAAATTAAGACTAAGTGTTATTGCATTGTCTTTTTATCATGCATCTGTTGTTAATGCAAATCTACTGTATTTGCTGGTCCTTTAAATAGTTTGTAAAATAATGTGACATTTGTTTTCTGGCCTGTTTCTAAGTTTGTTATAACTTTGTCAAGCCATGTTCAAAGTTATTTATGGATTGTATTAAAGGGACATGAAACCCATTTGTTTCCTTTCATGATTCCGACCGAGGGCGTGATGAGCTAAAGCTCTCCGCTCTGGCGAGATGATTTAATACACCTCGTCAGTACCGCGAGGTCCCTCAAAGACTTTTAAAAAGGCGATTTTCTTTCCTGAGAGTTGTTTATCTCTCTATGCCGAGTTCTGGATGTGAAGGGGAAACACCTACATTAAAAAATAATGCTCCAAACAAAACCCAAAGATTTGGTGAGATTTCTCTCTATGCTGGCGAGTTTTTGATCATCAGCACCAGGGCATGCAATTTTCTAATTTATTTCTATCATCAAATGTTCTTTGTTCTCGTGGTATCTTTTGCTGAAAAGCAGGGATGTAAGCTCAGGAGCGTGCACGTGCCTGGAGCACTATATAGCAGCAGTTTTGTAAGAATGTTATCTATTTGCAAGAGCACTAGAGGGCAGCGCTAGTTCCTGCCATGAAGTGTCTCGCCAGGCTTGTACCTTGCCCACCAATACAGCTGTGGGCACTGTTCCTATCTATGTCTATGATTAAGGCCGTTCATGGCAGAAACGCGTAAGACCTACCCCTATCATGTCTGCAATCCATACGCATTTTCTTTTTTACAATATGGAATAAATTGGACTTTTAGCAGCTCCGGTTTCTTTTTGACTATACTGTTCCTATCAGCCAGTGACCACGAGTAATGGATTTATAGGAATCAGTTTCTGTGTCCGGTGAAATAGCTTTTACATAAAGGAATGGTATATTTATTTTTGTTGCATCTAAAATACAGTGTGCTAAATTATTACAAATACTACAGTTAGTAATAAAACAGACACAATTTGCTGACAAAAACACAATTTTTTTTTCTGGGAAAGAAAGATGTTTAAATAATTCTATTTTCTATCTTATATAATTTGTTTAATGTCAAATGGAAATAATATCCTTTTTATTGTGTTTCAAACATAGCTTCTTCTTTTTTTTGTCTTCAGGCTGTTTGGCACAGAAGCTATGTGAGATTTGTAGACATATCTACCAGTTAAATGTACAGTGCACTTTGTTTTCCCACAATTTGTTCACAGTGATCCATTTTACCTGTTGTCATGTATTAAATTGTTTACAAATAGCATATTTATCTTTATTTTGCCATTTGAAATGGCTGCTTTTGCAGAGAGAGGTACTAAAATGTTAATTTTCCATTGGGGCCTAAACCTCTCCGCTCTGGTGAGATGATCTAATTGGTTTCACCAATCCCTGATTTTGTTTAAGAAGACAAAGTTTATCTTGAGAGGTGTTTCTCTAGCTTTCCGTCTCTCTCATGAAGGGGTAAAACATTACAATATAATGCTCAAGAAAAGCCCTCAAAGATGTGGTGCAATTTCTCCCCATACGTTTTTGATCATAAGTCCCTAAGTATTTGTCTCAGAGAGAGAGAGTTAGGATAATGAGATATGCTCTCCCTGCAAGCTCAACCCATTTGATTGGGTTGGGGTTCATTCCAGGCACATCTATTTCATATGCAACAATAAGCATAAATGAGCACATTTCCTATATATTTTATACTCTGCTGATGGTATAACAAGTCATTGGAGAAGGGGAATTACATTTTATAGTACACTGACAATTTAAGGCTTTTTTCATTTAAAGGAACAGTCAAGTCCAAAGAAAACGTTCATGTTTCAAATAGGGCATGTAAACAACTTTCCAATTTACTTTTATCACCAATTTTGCTTTGTTCTCTTGGTATTCTTAGTTGAAAGCTAAACCTAGGAGGTTCATATGCTAATTTCTTAGACCTTGAAGGCCACCTCTAATCTAAATGCATTTTGATAGTTTTTCACCACTAGAGGGCATTTGTTCACGTGTTTCATATAGATAACATTGAGCTCATGCACGTGAATTTAGCATGGAGACAGCTCTGATTGGCTAAAATGCAAGTCTGTCAAAAGTACTGAAATAAGGGGGCAGTCTGCTGAGGCTTAGATACAAAGTAATCACAGAGGTAAAACGTGTATAATTATAACTGTGTTGGTTATGCAAAACTGGGGAATTGGTAATTAAGGGATTATCTATCTTTTAAAACAACAAAAATTCTGGTGTTGACTGCCCCTTTAAATTTGTTGAAGTAATTTATGTTTCCAATTACTTTATACCAGGCACGGCCTGCATGTGATCCTCGGTCTATCTCAACCGGCCACACAATCTTATCCTTGTAACCAAAACACAGTTTGATTCCCCTTTTCTTAACAAACCTGATGCTCTTTTATTTGTGATAATGTACCACAATGCATTGCACATTTAAATAATTTACAGGTTGTATCCTGGGACTCTTCTCAAAAACTCAGAATTGATTTAACTTTTTGCCTAGATTCACTAATTGTAAAGCAGCATAGATGTCCTGTTATATTGTAGAGAGACTAATGCTATAGTATTCACATGCTGTGCATATTTTAATGCATGTGCTCATAGAAATTAGAGCTGTAGCCATATTTTAGGTACATACCTTTATTTGAGTAAGTTTATTGTCTTAAGAACATATATGTTTCATGTATTTGGCTCACCTGATGTGTTTAATAAGCTCCTAGTTGTGCATTGCTCTTCCTGTAACAAAGCAAACCAATAGAATGAAGTTCATTTGATAAAAGAAGTTAATTGGCAAATTGTATACTGATAATAGTGCTTTTTCATTTTTGCTAGATCTGAAAGTGCATACTCCAGAATGTAGCCTAACTTGGCTACATTCTGCACAGTGACTGCTAAATCTCTTCAAAACTGACCTCCATATTTTTATTCTTCCAAAATCTCCACCAATATTTTCTCTATAACTGTCGACCACTACATTATTACCCCAACCCCGCATGCCCATTGTCTTCGGGTCACACTTGACTCAGATCTTTCTTTCTCTCCTCTCATTCAGTCCTTGGCTAAATCCTGCCTCTTCCACCTTAAAATTATCTCTAAAATTAGACATTTCATTACACAAGAAACAGAAACAGATGCGCCACATGGCCCAATATTGTAGGTTCCAGATGATAAATATATATGATAAATAGATGCACTCACATATATTAAAGCACCTCAGATGGTGCTAATGACACAGTCTGGGATCTATAACAGTCACCCAGCAGACCGACCTCCTGGGATAGTATAGAATCTGTATAGAGAAATATAGAATCACAAAGTGCCAATATGGCCTAGTATTGTTTGGCTTGAGTTGTCAGCAACCAAAAAATGTATGAAATTTAAACTCACATATTTGGTGTAGCATCTCCAATGATGCTAGTGAGGCGAGCTGGGATCAATTCAGTCACCCAACAGACTTAATACCAAGGCAATCAGGATACAACAATCCTCCTGACCTTTCTATAGGCCAAAAAAGGTCCTCAAAAATAACCAGATATCAGGCAGCAAGTGTTTTGAAAAAAGTTAAAATAACTTTAATAAAATGTTAAAATAATTGCGATGCGTTTCTCAGTCTGAGACTGTTTCATCAGGCATAATCTTGCCTGATGAAACAGTCTCAGACTGAGAAACGCATCGCAATTATTTTAACATTTTATTAAAGTGATCCCAGGCTGTGTCATTAGCACCATCTGAGGTGCTTTAATATAGGTGAGTGCATCTATTTATCATATATATTTATCATCTGGAACCTACAATATTGGGCCATGTGGCGCATCTGTTTCTGTTTGTTGTTCTAGATTGCTGTATCTGGATCCTGGCCTGGACCATCACAGATTGCTGCCTCTGACTTTAATCCTCAAGATTTACCTACAAAAGGATTGTTTCTAAATTTTTGTACCTATACTAACATTTATCATTATTTGTTTATATTTAAAGTATTAGACAATTTTGTAAAATATCCGTATTAGGAATTCTTATAAGTGAATTAATTTCTGAGAAACTCCAACTAGTGACATAGGAAAATTCCTTTTGTGTATTGTGTGCTGACATATATATATATATATATATATATATATATATATATATATATATATATATATATCTAATTAGTTTATTTTTAATTTTACTATAGTATAATTTAACTTATTCTACAACACTGTGTGATCTCAAGGACGCCCCCTACGCCATTTTGTCATTACACAAGACACAACTAAGATTTTAATCCACTCTCTCATCCTTTCCCGCCTCGACTATTGCAACTCCATCCTCTCTGGTTTCCCTAGCTGCCGCCTAGCTCTTTTACAATCCATCATGAATGCCTCTGCCAGGCTCATCTTCCTTACTCGTCGCTCTTCATCTGCTTCATCTCTACCCTCGCTGGTCTACCTAGCTGCTGTCTAGCTGCTTTGCAATCCATAATGAATTTCTCTGCCAGGCTCATCTTCCTCACACGTCGCTCTTCATCTCCACCCTCTCTGGTCTCCATAGCTGCTGTCTAGCTCCTTTATAATCCATAATGAATTCCTCTGCCAGGCTCATCTTCCTCACACGTCGCTCTTCATCTGCTGCACCTCTCTGGTCTCCCTAGCTGCTGTCTAGCTCCTTTACAATCCATAATGAATGCCTCTGCCAGGCTCATCTTCCTCATTTGTCGATCTTCATCTGCTTCATCTCCACCCTCACTGGTCTACCTAGCTGCCGCCTATCTGCTTTTCAATCCATAATGAATTTCTCTGCCAGGCTCATCTTCCTCACATGTCGCTCTTCATCTCTACCCTCTCTGGTCTCCCTAGCTGCCGCCTAGCTCCTTTACAATCCATAATGAATTTCTCTGCCAGGCTCATCTTCCTCACACGTCACTCTTCATCTGCTTCATCTCCACCCTCTCTGGTCTCCCTAGCTGCTGTCTAGCTCCTTTACAATCCATAATGAATGCCTCTGCCAGGCTGATCTTCCTCACATGTCGCTCTTCATCTGCTTCATCTCTACCCTCTCTGGTCTCCCTAGCTGCCGCCTATCTCCTTTACAATCCATAATGAACTTCTCTGCCAGGCTCATCTTCCTCACACGTCGCTCTTCATCTGCTCCATCTCCACCCTCTCTGGTCTCCCTAGCTGCTGTCTAGCTCCTTTACAATCCATAATGAATTTCTCTGCCAGGCTCATCTTCCTCACACGTCGCTCTTCATCTGCTTCATCTCCACCCTCTCTGGTCTACCTAGCTGCTGTCTAGCTCCTTTACAATCCATAATGAATTTCTCTGCCAGGCTCATCTTCCTCACACGTCGCTCTTCATCTCTACCCTCTCTGGTCTCCCTAGCTGCCGCCTAGCTCCTTTACAATCCATAATGAATTTCAATGCCAGGCTCATCTTCCTCACACGTCACTCTTCATCTCCACCCTCGCTGGTCTACCTAGCTGCTGTCTAGCTCCTTTACAATCCATAATGAATTTCTCTGCCAGGCTCATCTTCCTCACACGTCACTCTTCATCTCCACCCTCAGTGGTCTACCTAGCTGTTGTCTAGCTCCTTTACAATCCATAATGAATTTCTCTGCCAGGCTCATCTTCCTCACACGTCACTCTTCATCTCCACCCTCAATGGTCTACCTAGCTGTTGTCTAGCTCCTTTACAATCCATAATGAATTTCTCTGCCAGGCTCATCTTCCTCACACGTCGCTCTTCATCTGCTTCATCTCCACCCTCGCTGGTCTCTCTAGCTGCTGTCTAGCTCTTTTACATACCTAATGAACCCCTCTGCCAGGCTCATCTTCCTCACCCATCGCTCTTCATCTGCTACACCTTTCTAGTCTCCCTTATTTCCACCTAGCTCCTTTACAATCCATAATGAATGCCTCTGCCAGTCTCATCTTTCTCACACATCACTCTTCACCTGCTGCACCTTTCTGCCCTTCACTGGCTTCCTCTTGCCTCCAGGATTAAACACAAACTTCTCACATACAAAGCCTTCACCTGCACTGCTCCTCCCTAAAGTTTTGATAATTAAACCTCCCATAATTTGGCCTTTGTTTACAGAGAGTGAGATAACAGGAGCAGGCGCTTCCTGCTGGCTAAGCCTATTTAAATGGACATGTCCTGGAGAGCAATGGATAATGGTTTTAATGATCAAACCAGCTATTTCAAATACAAAAATAAACACAATGGAGCAATATCCCATATATTTAAAGGAATAGTAATTAGAAAAATAAATGTAAATGGGTTGGATAAAGCATGGCGTTTAACAAAAATTTACTTCTATTATCATGCGCATGTGTTTAGCTGTCTGGCAGCAGTGTTTGCAACAATGTTACGTGCACACTCCTGAGCTCCTATTAGTATACCTAGGTTTATTCTTCAACAAAAGATACAAAGATTACAAAGCAAATTTTAAAACAAGTAAATTGGAAAGTTATTTAAAATTGCACGTTCTATCTGAATCATGAACACTTAATTTTGACTTGAGTGTCCGTTTAATACTTGGCACCTGTTATAACAAGTAACTGAAAACACACTAGGGGTTATAAATTGTACAGCACAGTGTATCTTATCAGTTTACTCGCTCATTTTTATTGTAATTTGTTGGCATTTTTGTATTTGTGTGTGTGGGTCTGGGCACGTGTGAACAAATAGGATTAATTAGCAAACTAAAATACATAGCTCTTACACCAGTGAAATGACAAGAGTAACACTTTATAGAATGGTTTGACTTGACAGCCAACCCGTCTGCAACATTTCCAAGTGCTGAGATTTATACTTCCGCAGGATTAAAATTGGCTGCTCAAAAAGAAGGATGTCAAGATTTGTCACCCAAAGATGTATTGGCTAAATGCAGTGCTACATTTGGTTGAGAAATGCGACACTGAGACAAGAAGAGAAACAGCGTATCAGCAGATACCTGTGAATATGCCGTATATATTCAGACATTTATATTGGGTAACGAGCGTTGTATTCCAGCGTGAACCCTAAATATCTGTTATTAACGCTTCACATTACAATTGGTTAAACATTGTATGTGTATATATATAAGTGTGTATATAGATATATATATATATATATATATATATATATATATATATGTATGTGTATATATGTGTAATGTATATAGATATATATATGTGTGTGTGTGTATATATATATATAAATATGTGTGTGTGTGTGTGTGTGTATATATATATATATATATATATATATATATATAAACATAAATCTATATATATATATATATATATATATATATATATATATATAAACATAAATCTATATTGGATCCTCCAAATAAGGATTGTGGTGAGGGGGGAGGAGGAGTTTGACCATTGAAAAACAATTGCAGCAAACAAGGTTAAACTGTTCTAATAATATTCAGACTTGGCTGCTATGATAATCTATTGAAAGACTGCAGAAAATAATGTTATTAGAAGGTGTTTACTGTCTTTCTAAAGAGACATTGTACCAAAAAATGTTCCCTCATTCATATGAAAGATCATTATTTAAATAGATATAAAAGTGTAAAAAAAAAAGGTTGTGTGAGGACCTTGTCATTGCATGGTTGTTTGTATATATACAATGTAGTATATTGCTTTTCCTGAGTCTACCTAGGTGTACTTTTCAACAAAGGATGCCAAGATAATGAAGTAGATTTGGTAACTGAAGTAAATAGAAATATTTTTAAATTGCAAGCTCAATTTCACCCATCAAAGTTTAAATTTTAATTTGATGTCCCTTTAATTATGTTGAAATTGTGAAATGTAAAAGAAAAGCTGTTTAAATTCAAATATATATATAATGCTGATTGGCTGATATATACTTCCTGTAATTTCTCTTTATTAATAGGTCCTTCCTGTTAAAGGGATATAAAACCCAATTCCCCCCCCCCCCAACTTTTTAATTTACTCCTATTATCAATTTTTGCTTTGTTCTCTTGGTATCTTTATTTGAAAAAGCAGGAATGTAAAGCTTAAGAGCTGGCCCTTTTTGGTTCAGTACCCTGGGTAGCGCTTGCTGATTGGTGGCTAAATTTGATTTTACAAGTCCATTTAGCCACCAATCGGCAAGCTCTACCCATGTGCTGAACCAAAAAATGGGCCGGCTCCTAAGCTTACATGCCTGCTTTTTCAAATAAGGATACCAAGAGAAAGAAGAACATTTGATAACAAAAGTAAATTAGAAAGTTGTTTAAAATGGCATGTTCTGTCTGAATCATTAAAGAAAAAAAGTGTGTTTCATATCCCTTTAATACTAAGGTTTACATTCTACTCTTTCACATAATTAGTATTGCGTCCCTTTAACATGTGATTAGTGCATGCATGTGCAAGTGTTCATGTGACTGCATGCATATGCCTGTATGATAACAGATGCACCGCCATAAAAACCCAGTGAATATTATTTGTGTATCACCATTTTTCATTCACTTTTAAATTAGGGCAAAAGTCTTTATAGCGCAACAGTAGCTCTGTACTTTGTTTACAGTAAGAACATTTCGGAATAGTTATGACAAGTAAAAGAATGTAGCAATTTGCAAAAGGAAATGTGAGATTTTTTTTATTTGCATAGTATGTTTAATTTCTTGCCTTTAGCCTATAGAAGGACAGTTGTATTTGTTGTGGCAATAAACAGAGCCAGTATGATTAATGTAAAGGGTAACATATGATTGAACCTTGATGTAAATGCTCTTTGTTGACCCATATTCTGTGCTAGTTAGAGTGTGTGTAGCATTTATCAAACTTTTGCTGTATCCCCCCACCTCATTAGCATCTGAATTTCTATTCAGCGCTTAATGTCCGTTGCAGCCGGAGTCCTCAATTCTTGTTTCCAATAAGCCAGTTGTAAAATGTCAGACTGTCACTTACAATGTAAGGGGGGGGGGGGGGGGAGAAACCAAAAACAAAAATGATGGTATTTGTAAAAATGTTATCACCTCATAAAAACAAATAGTACAGACTTGAAAGTGGTCTCGGAATGTTGCTCTTTTACTGTTGAGTGAGTACATCTGCCATAAGTACCAGTTGTGTTTTTTCCCACACTTTTCACCAAAGGAGAGGCTTGTACAAGCATGATTTAAGTTACAATTAGTCTAATTAACATCTGATTTGCATAAATTGCCAAAGTCAAAACAACAAAGAATTGCTTGAAAAGCTTATCTCTGTTTGTCTGAAGCATTAAAAAAAAATCTCTTATGTTTAATTCAGCATGGTGTCTGCTGGGAAAAATATTTGTATAAAATGACCCCCTCCCCTGAGAAATTATAATATGTTTTGATAACTATCTAAAAAAATAGTTATGTTTAGTCTGAATTTCACTTTAATTTACAATATTCAGTTAAAAAGTAAAACTAATTAATCATTGGGTTTTAAATTCAGAAACTATTTGATTTTGCGAAATTGTCTTTATCCTTCTAGTACCTAT
Organism: Bombina bombina; assembly: GCF_027579735.1. Taxonomy (NCBI): domain Eukaryota; kingdom Metazoa; phylum Chordata; class Amphibia; order Anura; family Bombinatoridae; genus Bombina; species Bombina bombina. Next base: position 203,349,205 of record NC_069508.1, read on the forward strand.
GTAAATAATCACAACAGAATAATGTTACTGCAGTTTATATTTACCCAGATTACAAATATTTATAAACTGTGCAATGTTATAGAATTATAGAAATCTGTGTTGCGTTTTATATTCTCAAGATAATCTGCTTTACTGATTTATCACAATGAAAATCCCTAGGATATCACTGTGGAACTTTGCCATTTGTCCTTTTTAACATTTCTTCCCAAACTATATGTAGTAAAGGAAGAATTTGCTGGACAGTTGTAATGAGGTATTATGTTTCTTTATTATCAAAAGGATTACTTAAAAATATGTACTATTCGTGTATGAAAGAGTGGAATTCAAATATGTGATTTTGTATTAAACATGTAAAGATGTTTAATTTGATATTGAACTAACGGGCAATACATGTTTATTCATGTCTGATTCCCTAGGGAAATATTACTCATTGGCTGATAATGATAACTCCATTGGTAATCAGTGGCAAATATTAATTAGCATGAAAATAAGAAAATACTTTTTTTTTTTTTATTAGGGATAGGAGCAATTATTTAAAAATATACAGAAAAGTAATGCAACTTAAAATACCCTATTGTTAATGCAAGAAAGGGAAAAACATATTTATTATCACTTGAAACATCGAAGAAAAACAAATAGTTCTGTATTATGGAAAATATAAACGTCCTCAAAATATTTACATGTAAGAATAACAAAAGAATTGTGCCTTGAATTTCATATATTCAATATAGACTCAACCTCTAGATTCATTTTAGACCGTAGCACTCTAGGTATTTTGCAGTGTCTCCATCTATCAGTACTATCAGCAAAGACATTTTTGCTACGCTAATTTAAGAATGTTTTTTGGATACCCAAATAATATTTGTTCCCTTATCCTGAAAAATACTGTAGTTGCAGATTAATATAATGTTAACACAATTACCAATGTGCTATAACCAGTGGCAGTGACAAGCTTAAATGGCCAGTAAATCTATTTATTTTAAAATGCATACAGTATACTAGTACTAATGCCCCGAGATGCTTGTTTATATCCCATTCCTGCTGCCCATAGCTCACAGCTATCTGTCTTCAGTAGTGAGCATGTGGCTCTATTGATGGTGAAAGTGGCATCAGCACTAGCAATCTCTATACACACAAAAAAATAGCAGCTGTGTAAAAAATAGGTTTACTGCTCTTTTATTTGTGCATCACTACTAACGTCATTAGTACTCAACCAAACTCACCGCAGATGCATAATCTGCTCTCCCCATACAGTGTTATCTGATCTCTTATTGATTATCTGATATCTTATTCTTAAATCAAATGGATTCTGGGAACTGTAGTTCCTCTGGATGTAATTAATGTTTTATCAAATCAGAACAAGACTACAAGTTTTGCAATATTTTACAACCAATTAAAATGAAAGTAAATCCTAGCGTTTTACAAACGCTAGGATTTACTATTGAAACAAATAAAGGGCACTTTCATTCATGAAGTATAAGATACTTCATGTAGAAAGCTCCTTTATTTGATTCAATCGATCGCCGCTCTTAGCTCCTACAGCATCGCATGGCTACATTTTTTTTTTGCTAAATAGCCGTGCGGTAAATCCGGCTCCCATGGGTGCCAAGCCGGATTTACCGCACGGCTATTGGCTAAGAGGTGAAAACGTCACCTCTTAGCCAAATTTTTTTTTAGCCGTGGGCTGCTGTAGGAGCTAAGAGCGGCGATCGATTGAATCAAATAAAGGAGCTTTCTACATGCAGTATCTTATACTTCATGAATGAAAGTGCCCTTTATTTGTTTCAATAGTAAATCCTAGCGTTTGTAAAATGCTAGGATTTACTTTCACTTTAAATGACAGATTTAGTAATCCCAACCTACACAAGCTAGACTCTCAGAATTAGTTTTTATGCTTCTGCAAAAACACCCAGCTATGTGATTCAACCTTTTAAGTATTCGGCACTCATGGTGGGCAGTTACGTACCTGCAAAATAGGGACATTAAAAAAAATGATGTAAAATGATTTATCGCAGTCTATGCAGGATTTTTGTAAAAACTAATAGTCTATGTGGGGGAAACCCCTACTTAGTTACAAAGCTACAAAGCTACTACCCTTAATGTTAAAATAATTATTTGAAGACAAATAAGCATTAAATGCAGTATGTATCCATAATAGTCCCCACAGTTAACAAGTATATGTTAATATTAAAAATAGGGGGTATATGATCAATTATCCCCCTAATAAAGTGTTTTATTGTATAAACTAGCACTTGTGTTCTCATTACTGTATATAAATCTCTACACACTGACTTGTGGCAAATAAAGTGAAGGTAAAGTTTTCTGAGTTGGAACACAGCAAATCTTCTTTTGATACTTACATAAGCTAATCGCTAACTTCTTATCTCTCTATAATTTTCACTTTTCAAAATATATACATTTTATAATTCTCTACCGTTTCCATTACTGGCTCCTCCCAAACCCTATTTCCTGCTTTTCTGTTCTTAAACGTATAGAGCGGTCCCACCTGCTCTATACGTCTCTCTAAAGCGCGTTCACTATGCCCCATTTGAACTGCGCATGCGCAAATCGGCGACATCACTCTCTACAAAGCATGCGCTAACCGGCGAATTTGCAGCATTGATTGTTACGCATGCGCGAATCTGGGGCGCACAGGGAATCCTAGACGAACAAAAAAATATAGCGCATGCGCAGCTCATGAGGGAGGAGGATGACGTTGATTGATGGCCGCCTAACGGACAGATTTTCAATAGGCTGTCCTAAGAACGTGATCCACACAGAAAAAAAAAATCGGGTTGAATTTGCGGAGCGGCAAACAGTGAGTAAAAATGGGTATAACTTTCTTAAGATTTAGAATTAAAAAAATTCATGAATGAAAGTCATATTAATTTTGAGGAAAGCATAATATTCAGGATTGAGATGAAGGTAACTTTACCTTCAGTTAACTTATACAGTGTAACGGCTGTTTCCATTGTCAGTAGAACCTTGTGATATGATAGTCCCTATATATAGCAAATGGTTCCAACTTGATGGCTTCCGCACTGATTTTATGTAAAAAAAAATGTCTAGTTCTAAGCTACTAGCCCAGGCCAAGGTGCTACTCTCCACTTCTGATGCCACCCATCACTTGCCCACCCCCATGTTGCATATGGTTAACCATTGTGAAACACATTATTGTGCAGTGATTTGTTTTTATATTTTAAGCCATTTCAATACAATCATTACAAATATATACAGCTTCACTAAGGCACCTCCTTTCACTATTATCCCCAGTTCAATGTCTAATCGCCTAGGGTGAGTGTAGATAACATTACATTCATTTGCTCTCTCATGTTAAAAAGAGTATTTTGTAGTTTTTTTTAACACACGTTCTTTCCTAAATTTACATTTTTATTTTATACTTAATGAGGTTTGCCCCTGTCATCCAATACAAATGTCTGTTTATATATGAACCATTAAGTATTTATACTATAGGAGCAGTTGTAGACAGACATAGGTTTCCTGTTACTTTCAATAGCACTTTAAACATTTTAAAATATAACCTTTTTCGTGCAATAATATATGTAGCTTATTTAACTGTTGCATGGAAGAAAAATGTCCATTTACAAACTGAAACTTCTTCACTAAAATGTTTAGTGGGTTGCCAGCTACAAAAGGGTTAAAGAGTAGAATAGGTAGTACATTTAATTAAAGCCGACAAATGACCTCAGATTAAATGTACAACATAGCTACAATATTTTATTTTTTCTATGTGATGTCATTTTCATCAGTGGTTCTTAAACAATCATTAATCATTAACTGTAATCTACGTAAAACTGCATCGCGAAAACAGTAATGTGGTATGAAATTTGAAAGTAAAGTATTCTCTTTTAATCTCATTTTAAGCAATCTTTTTAATCTGCCACGGATTAAACGTATTTCATGTCTAAATATAAACCAATCGCCCTTAGCTGCACCAAATAATCTCACCATATGAGTGTCCAGCGAATCTAGTATAGTGCAACCGTTCTTCCATCTCTCTTCCCTTTTTCCGTTTTAGGAAGAATGCAGCTACAGCAGAATAGAATAATTTAAACAATATATAGAATTTGTCAATAAATTATTGTAAATATTGATCGTGAAATGTAGATTTAATAGTATTTTTATTAGCGCACGTTTGCTTTTCCTTTAGCGGTTTTCTATAACAATCTAATTTACTGATCGTTCACAAGCAGCTGAAGTAATGGGGCACCCTTGTATTCTTTATGTATATGCTGTATTGAATGTGTTTTTGTTCCTGTGCATACAAGCATATGTAAGCAGAATAAACAGCAAATGGATGTCACCATAATCACACAGTTATTTAGTGCAGGACATCTTGAGATCTGCTGTTCTCTTTACTCTGAACCTTTGACAGAGTTACACAGTTTTGTTAAACCAGGGCAAATATTTTTGTCATATGCCCTTAAACAGAAGTGCTGTGTTCTTCCAATGCAAAGCTCAAAAGCTTTAGGGAAAACTGCTCTCTCTGATTGGTCAACTATTCTTTAATAGCTGATGGCCAACATTTTACCAGCGAAAGTTTAAATTGGGCCTTTGAACGATTGTTCAGAACTTCTATAGAGACTATTATTTACTTGAGATATATATGTTAACCAGAACAGTGTTTTGCAATTAATTGTATATATTTAGTTATGTCTACAGTTAGGTAATTAGTTCCAGTGCCACGCTAAAGGGATATTAATTTGTTTTATATATGCGCAGCACAGTATATACCAGCAAGTAGGATCTGCACACAAAATAAAAATCAAGACTGTCATTTTGTTGAAAACATTTCCAGGGTTTTGCAAATCAAAAGCAGTCCATGGATATACACCCTTTTGGAATTTCTTTTGAGTGCTATTTCTTTTCTTTTGATTGTGCTCATTTAGGGGCTAATATAAACAAGTTATTTCACTGATCTAAGCAATCACTGTGAAGCATGTAACAGGATCATATAAATTGCAGCATAGTTAAGTTCATTGTAAGAGGTGAAGGGGCCTATTTAACAAAGGTCTGTTGGACCTGATCCGACAGACCTCGCTGAATGCGGAGAGCAATACGCTCTCTGTATTCAGCATTGCACCAGCAGCTCTTGTGAACTGCTGGTCCAACGCCACCCCCTGCAGATTTGTGGCCAATCGACCGCCAGCAGGGGTGTCAATCAACCCGATCGTACTCGATCGGGTTGAATTGCGGCGATGTCTGTCCGCTTGCTCAGAGCAGGCGGACAGGTTATGGAGCAGCGGTTCCTGTAATAATTTAGGAACCTACATTTTCTTAAACATAATTCAACCTGGGGGGGCATCCGCTCAGGGTACTGCAATATCAGGGGCGATGGTATGAGAGTGCAGTGTAGTACATGCTGTATTTAGTTTATGAAGAAGTGATAATATATAGTGTTATTCTTTATATAGGTAAAGTTGAATGTTGGGACAGTGGTGGGCCATAGAGTAATAAGGCATAGGGGAGGGGAATAAGGACGCTGGGCTGAGGGTAGGGTTGCTACCTCAGCCATGGTTTCCTGGACACTTATGAGTTACACATTCTGCAGGGTGTGCAGGGAGGAACAGTTTCTGGACAACACTATTCATATTCCTCCCTGCACACCCTGCAGCATGTGTAACTTATAAGTGTTCTGTATTTTAAGGGATGGGTGGCAACTCTAGCTGAGGGGTCCCCACAAATTGGTCTTGTCCAGGGCCCTGCACCTTTGTTTCATGTTACAAATCCGTCTATTCGGCATTTAATTCTTGCAAAGTGTTAGAATTTGATTATAGTACAGGTATGAAAAATGCAATATTTCAATGAATATTGTTTTTTTTATTTCTTTTGGTGTTTAACCTTTTAAAGCCGTTATGCCGTTCTATTCCGTCATAATTACACTGGGCTTTAAAACCGTTATGACGTTCTATTCCGTCATAATTACACTGGGCTTTAAAGCCGTTATGCCGTTCTATTCCGTCATAATTACACTGGGCTTTAAAGCCGTTATGCCGTTCTATTCCGTCATAATTACACTGGGCTTTAAAACCGTTATGCCGTTCTATTCCGTCATAATTACACTGGGCTTTAAAGCCGTTATGCCGTTCTATTCCGTCATAATTACACTGGGCTTTAAAGCCGTTATGCCGTTCTATTCCGTCATAATTACACTGGGCTTTAAAACCGTTATGCCGTTCTATTCCGTCATAATTACACTGGGCTTTAAAGCCGTTATGCCGTTCTATTCCGTCATAATTACACTGGGCTTTAAAGCCGTTATGCCGTTCTATTCCGTCATAATTAGACTGGGCTTTAAAACCGTTATGACGTTCTATTCCGTCATAATTAGACTGGGCTTTAAAGCCGTTATGCCGTTCTATTCCGTTATAATTAGACTGGGCTTTAAAGCCGTTATGACGTTCTATTCCGTCATAATTAGACTGGGCTTTAAAGCCGTTATGCCGTTCTATTCCGTCATAATTAGACTGGGCTTTAAAACCGTTATGCCGTTCTATTCCGTCATAATTACACTGGGCTTTAAAGCCGTTATGACGGAATAGAACGTCATAGCTAACGGCTGTCCTGAAGCCTTCTGTGCTTCTAGGATTTGAACGCGGTCTGGAGGGCGTTCCTAGGATTGTAAGGACGCCCCCCAGATGCGATCCAATAATTGAAATCTCGCGATCGTATGCATGATCGCGTAGTTTCAATTTGTCTACATCGGAACAGTTGTTCCGATGTAGGCACTTTAACCCTGTCACGAAAGGGTTAAGAACTGTATATTTTGGTCTTTTTATTTGTATAGTTTATTTGTTGATATAAAATAAGCTTTATTTGTAATACTGGAATATTATCAATATATCTCATAATTACTTTGATTCAACATTTCCCCCCATATTTGCAGTATATTGACAAATTGCAAAAATTCTTGTATGTGCTTTTAAAGGGACACTTTGCTGTAAATGTGTTTTCCCCTTTATGTATTTTCAATGACTTGTTATACTAGCATTTTAGAATTAAATGTCAGAAATTGCTCCTTTAGATTCATTTTTGAAATGTAAGCAGCTAGTTTTAAAACAACCGCTAATAATATAAAAATGGTACCTAATTATTGTCCTTTGTGTGTAGAGAGTGAGCAATAAGATAATCACTTCTTGCAGGCTCAGCCAATTTGCACATTCTAGGGGCCAGTTGGTTAAGATTTGAATGAGCAAAACCAGGTATGTTCAATAAAAAAAAACACATAAAAGAGCAATCCCCTATAAGTTTAATATTCTGCAGCTATCAAGTCATTGCAAACACATTAATGGTACACTACATTGCCCCTTTAACAATATCCACAACAGTTCCAAGGCAAACACTGCACATGGTTCTCATTAACAGACACTCATCAGTCAGAAAAATGCTTCTAATCAAATTTGAAACTTTTTGCTGGGCATTTCAAATGTTCTTTGTACGTCCCTTTAAGAACCAGTAGACATTTTTTGTTGTTGTTAATGCGAGAATTTGTCAAGTCATTTCTTGTGCCTGATGATTAGATGACCAGCTTGCGCCTCTGTTCTGTCGCTGCTATGATGATACTACGGGTTATTGAATACAGAGTGAATCTTAAATTCAACTTATTTTTAAATTCCTATTCTCTAATAATATGCACTAATAATATTCTCTAATAATATTCACTAATAATATGTACTAGTAATATGCTCTAATACTATGCACTAATAATATTCTCTAATAATATGCACTATTAATATGCACTAATAATTTGCACTAATACCATGCAATAATAATATTCTCTAATAATTATGCACTTATACTGTTCACTAATAATATTCTCTAATAATATGCACTATTAATATGCACTAATACTATGCAATAATAATATTCTCTAAATATGCACTAATAATATGCACTAATATGTACTAACACTATTCACTATTAATATGCACTAATAATTTGCACTAATACCATGCAATAATAATATTCTCTAATAATTATGCACTTATACTGTTCACTAATAACATTCTCTAATAATATGCACTATTAATATGCAATAATAATATTCTCTAATAATTATGCACTTATACTGTTCACTAATAATATTCTCTAATAATATGCACTATTAATATGCAATAATAATATTCTCTAAATATGCACTAATAATATGCACTAATATGTACTAACACTATTCACTATTAATATGCACTAATACTATGCAATAATAATATTCTCTAATTATGCACTAATAATATGCACTAATATGTACTAACACTATTCACTATTAATATGCACTAATACTATGCAATAATAATATTCTCTAATTATGCACTAATAATATGCACTAATATGTACTAACACTATTCACTATTAATATGCACTAATACTATGCAATAATAATATTCTCTAAATATGCACTAATAATATGCACTATTAATATACACTAATAATATGCATTAATACTATACAATAATAATATTTTCTAATTATGCACTAATACTATTCACTAATAATATGCACTATAAATATGCGCTATTTCTGGCAGGATTCTGCCCCATATATTCATCACATTGTCTGTAAAATACTTTTAATAACATATCCTTCCTCCTCTGCATATTTAAGTACAGCGTCTTCTTTTAGATCGTTCTCTTCCTGACTGTTTTACTAATTGCTTATATTTGTTTCACGTTTGCAGTGTAGAGAGGCCTTGTTTATTTTCCCAATAGCTGCTGTTTGAGTTTAGTATTCATTTTTAAAGATTTGAGAACAAAAAATAGGTGCACGCTCTGTTGTTGAAATATAAAACATATATTTATTGAAACCATTAAAAATACAGCGGTAAACCGAGCCACCACAATACTAAAACACTGTGAAGAGCACAGCACAAAGGCTTACGCGTTTCATAGCCTGGTTTGTGCACACCTTAAACTACCCTTTTTTAGGGGGGACATCTTTTTTAGGGTGTGTGTGAAAGTCGTATCCTATACTTTATTGATTGACTTCAATATACACTCTGATGATGAGCTAGTGACTAACCTGCATCCTAATCTTAACAGAGACAGTAAATATCTTGAGATTTTAATATACTAAGTTTAGTGTAATAAAACAACTTTGTAATATACTTTCATCATTTTTGTTCTCCTTTTTTAGCTCTTAAAATGATAGATTTTCTATTTCTCAGAGCTGGCGCTGTATACAGGCTAACCCTGCTACATATATATATATCCCTGGTTATTTTTAGCAGATAACTAAATACTCACTTTATACTAACATAAAGATTATGTCTATCCTTGTTGTTTGTAGACTCAAGTCCAGATTGCCAAATAAGTCAAGTGGTAGGTGGCATTTGCTATTCCAAAACACCTGCAGCAAACAAGGTGTTTACAATGTTTAGACGTGTCTGTTATGTTATTGTAGAGCAGTGTTTCCCAAACCCAGTCCCCTAGACCCTTACTCAGGCCAGATATTCATTATATCTCAACTAGAGCACAGGTGAAATAATCAGCTGATCAGTAACCATGGCTACTAACCTGCTCTCACCCATCAGCTGATATTTCCCCTGTGCTCTTGTTAAGATATAATGAATATCTGGCTTGAGTAAGGGTCCTGAGGACTGGGTTTGGGAAACACTGGTCTATAGCAAGAAATGCTTTGCAATTAAATTTATTTACTGTCCCTTTAAAATGACATTAGACATTTTTGTTTTTATATTTATATGGATGCTAAATACCAGTAATAGCTATCCTTGGCACCCCTGAAGTTTCTGAACTACATTTCCCATAATGCTTAGGCACATTGTCTATCATGGGAAATGTAGTTCAGAAACTTCAGGGAAGTCAAGGTCAGCCATTATTGCTATATTCCAACAAATAAACACTGTATTGCAAACATCTGCCTTAAAATAAATGTTATAACATAATTTAAATGTCATTTTATCATCCTTTGCATCATTTTGTAGAAATACCATATAATAACTATTGAGTGTGTTTTTGTTATCTTCTTTACTGTGGCTAATTACTAAAGATATAAATGATTAAGCAACCACTGTGTAAAATAGAGCAAGCTCATGCTTCTGGAGAGTGGAGTATGCAGGAATTAGAAAAAAAAAGTTTTCAGAGTTAAAGGAACATTGTACTGTACATTTTTATCTGCTTTGTGTTTGGAGTCATCCATTTTACCTGCTTCTATGTATTACCTTTTCCTACAGATCGCTTCTTTACCCTTATTTTATCATTAGAAATAGCTGATTTTGCCTGCTAAAACCGCCAACTTAACTGTAAAACTTAGGACTGCAGTATAGGCTATATACAATCTATGTACACAAGAGGCAACAGCAGAGATCAACCTCCCAGTGTGTGTAAGAGAGGAGAACCCAGCCCATTTGAAAGGGTGTTCCTGCAGCAGCTATGAATACAACAAACTCGTTATCAGCTAATTGTCAGAGTATATTGTCCCGTTAAGTTAAAAAAGGGCACAAAATAAATAAAGTACATTACAAAATATTCTTACTGCAGATAATGAAGCATTTTAAAGAACAAATTTAGTTTTTTTTCCTTTAAAATGCATTTGTTGGTAAAATCTTACTACTGACTCCTTAAACTCCTTAAAAATGTTTTGGCTCCTATAGTATGTTCCTTCTCCTTTGACCTTTTTGTAAATGTTTGGGATATATTAACTACATAATATCTCTTGTGTGTATTACAACAGTGGAGATTCCCTTTAAGATAGTAGTTCTGAGTAATCTTCAGGGCAGATCTGAATACATCTGGGGTAAGCAGAGTTTAAGCCACGTTGTGTATTTTCATATATGGGTTGTGTTTATGCTGAGTTTGCTATAAATGTGTGTGTTATGCTGAGTGCACTGACTATTTTTCCTTATAACTGAACTTATTACTTTTTGGAAAAGCAACAGTAATACATTTTATTCAGAGCTCAACTCCTTATAATGCACTAAAATCATAAGAGCACCATATTTACTTTGTTCAAATACAAGTGCATGTTAAATACATTGTGAGTTCATGTGGTGCTGCATAAATAGCCATTTTAGTTATCATCCTCAGGTAATGTCACTGAAAGGAGTGGTGTGAAATGTTTCCTATAATTTTTACACTTGTAGGGTCTTGCTTACACACTTGTGTGTAACTGTGTGTGTCTAAATGTGGATTTATGTGTGTAACTTTGTGTGTGGTTTTATGTTTGTGTGTGTATGTGTCTGTATTTGTGTCAATGTTTGTATTTATGTGTGTGTATGTGTCTATGTGTTTGTGCCTGTCTGTGCCTGTATCTATCTATCTATCTATCTATCTATCTCTCTATCTATCTGTGTTTATGTTTGTGTGTGCATGTTGCTTTCTGTCTATATACATTGTGTGTGTCTCTCTCTCTCTCTTTATATATATATATATATGTGTGTGTGTTTGTGCATGCGTAAAGCTTGGACACGATTTGATCTCTCTCTCTTTCTCTCTTTTTTTCTATCTTTCTCTTTCTCTCTCTTTTCTCTTTCTCTCTTTTCTCTTTCTCTTTTTCTCTCTTTCTCTCTCCTTTTCTCCCTTTTTCCTCTCTTCTTCTCTCTCTGTAGTACTGATTCAGTTTATGTCTCCTGCTAAAACATTTCCCATGGAGCTGCTTGGAATATGCTCCCTGAATTAAATGGCTTAAACATTAAAGCCTCTGATCATCTGCATGGGGGGGGGGGGCAATCAGCAAGCAGGAACATTTCTAATATCATTTTTTGGAAGGTGGTGAATGTCTTAAAAAGGAAGTAATATCTTTTATGCCCGTACTAGAACTGATTCATACAGTTTGACCCTTTAAATGCAGCTACTGGAAAATAATGAGAACATGGACTCACAGGTTATATCAGAAAAGTAATGGAGGTTCTTGATTACTTCTAAACTCTCATTGAGCTTCTCAGCAAATACTTTTGAGAAAGTGTATTTGCTTTCATTGAGCTGCATGCGCAGAACATTTTATCGCTGTGTCCCTTATCCGGATGTTAAGTAATTGCTGGTTTCCATATTAATTTTAAACAAGCCCATTGTTGTCTTTGGTGTAAAATTGCACTCCCATCTGGAGAAAAGAAAATATAAGAAATCATTCAGAGATATTATAAATCCAAATGTATTCTGCTGTGGGCATAACTGCTTATTATCTTCTTCTAATCAGATACTTAAAAGGCCGAAGCTGCTTATCCCAAGAATAGACTAAATCTCCCAGTATCCTCCTGGTTACTCATTACTAGTTAAAAAAAGATCAGAACTGTAGATATTAAAGCATCGTCACAAACCGATGTTTCTTTTAACCCTCTCTGGCAGATGAGAAGTTATTTGTGTGATTCAGACGGAACTTATCATTTAAAAAAGTGTCCGATTTACTTCTATTATGAAATTAGCTTCGTTCCCATGATATTCTTTGTTAAAGAGAGACCTAGGTTGGCATCTGGAGCACTACAAGGCAGGAAATAGCGCTGCCCTCTAGTGCTCTGGCAAATGGATAACATTCTCGCAAAGCTGCTGCCATATAGTGCTCCGGACATGGGCCGGCTCCTAAGCTACATCCCTGCTTTTCAACAAAGGATACCAAGAGAACAAAAATGATAATAGAAGTAAATTATATAGTTACTAAAAATTGCTGCTCTGTCTAAATCATGAAAGAAACATTTTGGGTTTCTTATCCCTTTAAAGCAGTGATTTGCAACCTTTTTTTGCCGTGGCACACTTTTTTACATTAAAAATCCTGCGGCACACCACCACCCCAAAATGTTACAAAATCACACATTGTAGCCTAATACATATACAGTGTGTATATATATATACACACACTGACACTGTACTGTGCTGTCATGCCATGCCTCCTACAAACATGACATGTATATGGCATAATCATTGTCTGTGAATGAATGTCAATATGTCATGGTTGTAAATGATGCCTCATGAGCCTGTCACATACCTACCAATATTTCAAAATTTGAAAGAGGGACACCCCTGCACTGTTGTCAGTCTGCCGCGGCACACCTGAGGATCTCTCACGGCACACTGGTTGAAAAACACTGCTTTAAAGGAACAGTCGTCTGGATTAATTAAATTTATAGTAAACATTTTTTTTTTTTTTTACTTTTCAAGTGATTAATGATGCCACGCAGACCTTTAGAAAACAGTGATAAAGTGTATTGCTGCACTTTAAGTTCTGTCACCTGTCCTCTGCTCTGAGCCATTTTCTTTTAGTATTTAGCAGGTAAGTAGTGCAGCCAATCACATTCTGTATCACCCATTCCGTAGCCTCTGAACTTAAGCCTTTAAAATGATGTCCCATAGGCCACAGACCGTGACACCACTGAGTAGAAAACAGACATCTTTTGCGTAGTATCTTTATCATTATCTTTAGTGAAAGTGCAAGCATAATGTAATATGATATTTAAAAAAAGAGAGAATAAGTCCTAGTATGTATGTAATCTTTATTTCTTCAATCAATTGAAAAAGCGAAACATTTGTAGTGACATAATAAACACCAAAACGATACCATAAAAAGCGTTTCAGCTGCTATACAGCTGTAATCATAGTCACAGTGTAACATACCCTCAACCAATCCCACTAAAGCTCTCCTTACAAAAACATTTGGGTGCCCCCCACGCTACTTTGTATAGGGTCCTATTGATATGGCTAATGGATTGTGCATGTGCAGTAGTTTTGTGCTTTTATGTCCCTTTAAGTGGTCTCTAAATGTGTTATTAGTATTAAATACATGTCATGCACCTCCCTCTAATCATGGGTGCTGCCATATTGGAACTTAGGTCACACTGCACATGTGCAAATATGTCAGCTCTGGAATGCAGGGAAATATAGATTTAAACCTGACGGAAAGGACTGTAGGGAGACAGGGAATAACCTCAATATTATGCTTAGGAAATGTATTTAGTGCTTGTTGTCCCTTTAAAGACTCATGGAAATTGAGAGCAAGTTTCTTGATTTTTTTTCATGTCAAATTCTGTTGTCCAGTAACAGGATAGATTGCTAGTTCTATTTGCTATTTATTGCTATGTCCTGTTAATGTTTACAACTTTTATATTGTTTTTAGCAGATAATCATTAGTTAATAATGTATTTAATAAATAATTATTTCTTCTGTTATGTGTGATCAGTCCACGGGTCATCATTACTTCTGGGATATAACTCCTCCCCAACAGGAAATGCAAGAGGATTCACCCAGCAGAGTTGCATACAGCTCCTCCCCTCTACGTCACTCCCAGTCATTCTCTTGCACCCAACGACTAGATAGGATGTGTGAGAGGACTATGGTGATTATACTTAGTTTTTATAACTTCAATCAAAAGTTTGTTATTTTACAATAGCACCGGAGCGTGTTGTTGCCTCTCTGGCAGAGTTTGAAGAAGAATCTACCAGAGTTTTTACTATGATTTTAACCGGAGTAGTTAAGATCATATTGCTGTTTCTCGGCCATCTGAGGGAGGTAAAAGCTTCAGATCAGGGGACAGCGGGCAGATGAATCTGCATTGAGGTATGTAGCAGTTTTTATTTTCTGAATGGAATTGATGAGAAAATCCTGCCATACCTTTATAATGACATGTATGTATACTCTACACTTCAGTATTCTGGGGATGGTATTTCCGGAATTACTCTGTTAAAAGTACACTAAACCTTTTTAATAGGTATTTATCATGTTAAACGTTTTTGCTGGAATGTAGAATCGTTTGCATTTTCTGAGGTACTGAGTGAATAAATATTTGGGCATTATTTTTCCACTTGGCAGTTGCTTGTTTTAATTGTGACAGTTTCGTTTCTCTCTCACTGCTGTGTGTGAGGGGGAGGGGCCGTTTTTGGCGCTCTTTGCTACGCATCAAAAATTTCCAGTCAGTTACTCTTGTATTTCCTGCATGATCCGGTTCGTCTCTAACAGAACTCAGGGGTCTTCAAACTTCTTTGGAGGGAGGTAGATTCTCTCAGCAGAGCTGTGAGACTTATATATTGACTGTGATTAAAAACGTTGCTCTGTAATTTTTATTTTCAAATTTAATTATTGTTACTTTACTAATGGGAACAAACCTTTGCTAAAAGTTGTGTTGTTTTAAGGATTGATGCTATAACTGTTTTTTTTTTTTTTTTTTTTTCAGTTCATTATTTCAACTGTCATTTAATCGTTTAGTGCTTCTTTGAGGCACAGTACGTTTTTGTTAAATAAGATTGTAACCAAGTTCAAGTTTATGGCTAGTGTGTTAAACATGTCTGATTCAGAAGATACCTGTGTCATTTGTTCCAATGCCAAGGTGGAGCCCAATAGAAATTTATGTACTAACTGTATTGATGCTACTTTAAATAAAAGCCAATCTGTACAATTTGAACAAATTTCACCAAACAGCGAGGGGAGAGTTATGCCGACTAACTCGCCTCACGTGTCAGTACCTGCATCTCCCGCCCGGGAGGTGCGTGATATTATGGCACCTAGTACATCTGGGCGGCCATTACAGATAACATTACAAGATATGGCTACTGTTATGACTGAAGTTTTGGCTAAATTACCAGAACTAAGAGGCAAGCGTGATCACTCTGGGGTGAGAACAGAGTGCGCTGATAATACTAGGGCCATGTCTGATACTGCGTCACAGCTTGCAGAGCATGAGGACGGAGAGCTTCATTCTGTGGGTGACGGTTCTGATCCAAACAGATTGGATTCAGATATTTCAAATTTTAAATTTAAATTGGAAAACCTCCGTGTATTACTAGGGGAGGTTTTAGCGGCTCTTAATGATTGTAACACTGTTGCAATACCAGAGAAATTGTGTAGGTTGGATAAATACTTTGCGGTACCCGGCGAGTACTGACGTTTTTCCTATACCTAAGAGACTAACTGAAATTGTTACTAAGGAGTGGGATAGACCCGGTGTGCCGTTCTCACCCCCTCCAATATTTAGAAAGATGTTTCCAATAGACGCCACCACACGGGACTTATGGCAAACGATCCCTAAGGTGGAGGGAGCAGTTTCTACTTTAGCTAAGCGTACCACTATCCCGGTGGAGGATAGCTGTGCTTTTTCAGATCCAATGGATAAAAAATTAGAGGGTTACCTTAAGAAAATGTTTGTTCAACAAGGTTTTATATTGCAACCCCTTGCATGCATCGCGCCGATTACGGCTGCGGCAGCATTTTGGATTGAGTCTCTGGAAGAGAACCTTAGTTCAACTACGCTGGACGACATTACGGACAGGCTTAGAGTCCTTAAACTAGCTAATTCATTCATTTCGGAGGCCGTAGTACATTTAACCAAACTTACGGCTAAGAACTCAGGATTCGCCATTCAGGCACGTAGGGCGCTGTGGCTAAAATCCTGGTCAGCTGATGTAACTTCTAAGTCCAAATTACTTAATATACCTTTCAAGGGGCAAACTTTATTTGGGCCCGGTTTGAAAGAAATTATCGCTGACATTACAGGAGGTAAGGGCCACGCCCTGCCTCAAGACAAAGCCAAAGCTAAGGCTAGACAGTCTAATTTTCGTCCCTTTCGGAATTTCAAAGCAGGAGCAGCATCAACTTCCACTGCACCAAAACAGGAAGGAGCTGTTGCTCGTTACAGACAAGGCTGGAAACCTAACCAGTCCTGGAACAAGGGCAAGCAGGCCAGGAAACCTGCTGCTGCCCCAAAGACAGCATGAACCGAGGGCCCCCGATCCGGGACCGGATCTAGTGGGGGGCAGACTCTCTCTCTTCGCCCAGGCTTGGGCAAGAGATGTTCAGGATCCCTGGGCGCTAGAAATCATATCTCAGGGATACCTTCTAGACGTCAAATTCTCTCCCCCAAGAGGGAGATTTCATCTGTCAAGGTTGTCAACAAACCAGATAAAGAAAGAAGCGTTTCTACGCTGTGTACAAGATCTGTTATTAATGGGAGTGATCCATCCGGTTCCGCGGTCGGAACAAGGACAAGGGTTTTACTCAAACCTGTTTGTGGTTCCCAAAAAAGAGGGAACTTTCAGGCCAATTTTGGATTTAAAGATCCTAAACAAATTCCTAAGAGTTCCATCGTTCAAAATGGAAACTATTCGGACAATCTTACCCATGATCCAAAAGGGTCAGTACATGACCACAGTGGATTTAAAGGATGCTTACCTTCACATACCGATTCACAAAGATCATTACCGGTATCTAAGGTTTGCCTTCTTAGACAGGCATTACCAGTTTGTAGCTCTTCCATTCGGATTGGCTACGGCTCCAAGAATCTTCACAAAGGTTCTGGGTGCCCTTCTGGCGGTACTAAGACCGCGAGGAATTTCGGTAGCTCCGTACCTAGACGACATTCTGATACAAGCTTCAAGCTTTCAAACTGCCAAGTCTCATACAGAGTTAGTTCTGGCATTTCTAAGGTCGCATGGATGGAAAGTGAACGAAAAGAAGAGTTCTCTTTTTCCTCTCACAAGAGTTCCATTCTTGGGGACTCTTATAGATTCTGTAGAAATGAAGATTTATCTGACAGAAGACAGATTAACAAAGCTTCTAAATGCATGCCGTGTCCTTCATTCCATTCAACTCCCGTCAGTAGCTCAATGCATGGAGGTGATCGGCTTAATGGTAGCAGCAATGGACATAGTTCCCTTTGCACGTCTACATCTCAGACCGCTGCAATTGTGCATGCTGAGTCAGTGGAATGGGGATTACTCAGACTTGTCCCCTACTCTGAATCTAGATCAAGAGACCAGAAACTCTCTTCTATGGTGGCTTTCTCGGCCACATCTGTCCAGGGGGATGCCATTCAGCAGGCCGGACTGGACAATTGTAACAACAGACGCCAGCCTACTAGGTTGGGGCGCTGTCTGGAATTCTCTGAAGGCTCAGGGACAATGGAATCAGGAGGAAAGTCTCCTGCCAATAAACATTCTGGAATTAAGAGCAGTTCTCCATGCCCTTCTGGCTTGGCCCCAGTTAAAAACTCGGGGGTTCATCAGGTTTCAGTCGGACAACATCACGACTGTAGCTTACATCAACCATCAAGGAGGGACAAGAAGCTCCCTAGCAATGATGGAAGTATCAAAGATAATTCGCTGGGCAGAGTCTCACTCTTGCCACCTGTCAGCAATCCACATCCCGGGAGTGGAGAACTGGGAGGCGGATTTCTTGAGTCGCCAGACTTTTCATCCGGGGGAGTGGGAACTTCATCCGGAGGTCTTTGCCCAAATACTTCGACGTTGGGGCAAACCAGAGATAGATCTCATGGCGTCTCGCCAGAACGCCAAACTTCCTCACTACGGGTCCAGATCCAGGGATCCGGGAGCGGTTCTGATAGATGCTTTGACAGCACCTTGGGACTTCGGGATGGCTTATGTGTTTCCACCCTTCCCGCTGCTTCCTCGATTGATTGCCAAAATCAAACAGGAGAGAGCATCAGTGATTCTAATAGCGCCTGCACGGCCACGCAGGACTTGGTATGCAGATCTAGTGGACATGTCATCCTGTCCGCCTTGGTCTCTACCTCTAAGACAGGACCTTCTGATACAGGGTCCATTCAAACATCAAAATCTAACTTCTCTGAAGCTGACTGCTTGGAAATTGAACGCTTGATTTTATCAAAACGTGGTTTTTCTGAGTCGGTTATTGATACTCTGATACAGGCTAGGAAGCCTGTTACCAGAAGGATTTACCATAAGATATGGCGTAAATACCTATACTGGTGCGAATCCAAAGGTTACTCCTGGAGTAAGGTTAGGATTCCTAGGATATTGTCCTTTCTACAAGTAGGTTTAGAAAAGGGTTTATCGGCTAGCTCATTAAAGGGACAGATCTCAGCTCTGTCCATCTTGTTACACAGGCGTCTGTCAGAAAATCCAGACGTCCAGGCCTTTTGTCAGGCTTTAGCTAGGATCAAGCCTGTGTTTAAAGCTGTTGCTCCGCCATGGAGTTTAAACTTGGTTCTTAACGTTTTACAGGGTGTTCCGTTTGAACCCCTTCATTCCATTGATATAAAATTGTTATCTTGGAAAGTTCTGTTTTTAATGGCTATTTCTTCGGCTCGAAGAGTCTCTGAGTTATCAGCCTTACATTGTGATTCTCCTTATCTGATTTTTCACTCAGACAAGGTAGTTCTGCGTACTAAACCTGGGTTCTTACCTAAGGTAGTCACTAACAGGAATATCAATCAAGAGATTGTTGTTCCATCCTTGTGTCCAAATCCTTCTTCAAAGAAGGAACGTCTTCTACACAATTTGGATGTAGTTCGTGCCCTCAAGTTCTACTTGCAGGCAACTAAAGATTTTCGCCAAACTTCTTCCCTGTTTGTCGTTTATTCTGGACAGAGGAGAGGTCAAAAAGCTTCTGCTACCTCTCTCTCTTTTTGGCTTCGTAGCATAATACGTTTAGCCTATGAGACTGCTGGACAGCAGCCTCCTGAAAGAATTACAGCTCATTCCACTAGAGCTGTGGCTTCCACTTGGGCCTTTAAGAATGAGGCCTCTGTTGAACAGATTTGCAAGGCTGCAACTTGGTCTTCGCTTCATACTTTTTCCAAATTTTACAAATTTGACACTTTTGCTTCTTCGGAGGCTATTTTTGGGAGAAAGGTTCTTCAGGCAGTGGTTCCTTCTGTATAATGAGCCTGCCTATCCCTCCCGTCATCCGTGTACTTTTGCTTTGGTATTGGTATCCCAGAAGTAATGATGACCCGTGGACTGATCACACATAACAGAAGAAAACATAATTTATGCTTACCTGATAAATTCCTTTCTTCTGTTGTGTGATCAGTCCACGGCCCGCCCTGTTTTAAGGCAGGTAAATATCTTTTAAATTATACTCCAGTCACCACTTCACCCTTGGTTTCTCCTTTCTCGTTGATTCTTGGTCGAATGACTGGGAGTGACGTAGAGGGGAGGAGCTGTATGCAACTCTGCTGGGTGAATCCTCTTGCATTTCCTGTTGGGGAGGAGTTATATCCCAGAAGTAATGATGACCCGTGGACTGATCACACAACAGAAGAAAGGAATTTATCAGGTAAGCATAAATTATGTTTTTAATAAACAGTAGAAACGTTATTTCCGCTAACTTAGAAGGTGTAGTTTATTTGAAATCTAAGGTTTTCTTAACTTGGTTGGGCAAATTAAAGGGGATGTTTGGAAAGCGATAAGTTATTACTGCTGGGGTCATGTGATACGGAGGCTGTTCCTATCCCTTCTCTCTGAAATTAAATAGCTTGACATTGTAATATAAAAATGTTGTAAAAAAACTTTGCAATGTACTTCCATTCATTATTTTGCCTTATTTCCCTGTAATTTAATTGTGAGAATTGTTGATTTTCCCAGTTCCACAGTTTCTATAAAGTAATTGGCGCTGTCATGTTGGAATCTAGGTTCTTCCCTTATCTATCTCTTCTGCTGAGAACAATTGTGGACAGATATTAAGCAAGCAATAAAAGTGATTGTGCAAACAAGGCTGTGTGGAAACCCTGTTGCATGGTTATTTTAACCCATTGACACCCTTAGGACGTTCCCTGGCTTCCTAACAGCACTGGGCTTTAAATAACGTCCTTAAGATATGGAATTTCCTAACATTTGCAGTGTCCTGCTCCCTTCTGCGTTGAAGAAAATGGAAGATCTGACTGGGGATGTGCCTAGCATTTTAAGGCAGTCCCCCAGGATCCAATCAGCAGGGTTGGAGTCATTTGATCACAGCGATGACTATGTGACTACCCGTTTTCCCCTTTTGTGCACTTGCCCCATCCTGAAGGGGTTAACCACCCTCTATTCCACACAGCCTTGTTTGCACACTACCTTTTATTGTCTGTTTTATTACTGACCATAATTGCTTTCAGCAAAAGAGATAGATATGGTGAAACCTAGGTTCCAACATGGCAACATCCATTACTTTTTAGAGAAACTAAGGCATTTAATAGAAAGTAAACACCTATATTACATACTGGAACAACTAATATAATTCTCAGTCGAAGCTTTGCTTAGAATATACTGCATCATTATATCAAATATTTATTTACTGTTAAAGTGAAGGTCAACTTTGATGAATGCAAGCCCGGTTTTTAAAAATACTATTAAAAACAGGGGCACTTTCATTCATCAAAGTTTACAAAGCAGCCGTTTGGTTCAAAAACTTACCTCTCTCCTCTTCACAGGCGGAGCAGCTTCCCCCGCCCGCAAAACCTATTTTCAAACGTCAGCTATGAAGAATCCGTCTTCCTCCAATCACGGCATGGCCTCAGGCAATGTTTGCTCTGGGGGGAAAGCTGTTATTGGAGGAAGCCGGATTAGTCATTGCTGACGTACGAAGAGAGAATCTGTGCGCGGGGGAAGCTGCTCCGGCTGTGAAGAGGAGAGCGGTACAAACGGCTGCTTTGTAAACTTTGATGAATGAAAGTGCCCCTGTTTTTAATAGTATTTTAAAAATCCGGGCTTGCATTCATCAAAGTTGACCTTCACTTTAAATATCTATTTAAGAGAATAGCATTCTGTTACCTGCACAGAAAAACAAAGCCTGACCAATGGGGAATTGCAAATAAATCTTTTTATTTTTTTAAGTACAAAAAAGAAATAAATGACATTTGATAGTTGCTGCAAGTATCAAGGTTTAATGACATTGCAGATTAAACGAACAGCAAGAAAAAAAATGCTAGATTTTAGCAGGATTTCCACGGATTATAATGGAATAGCGAAGCCATTATGAGAAAATTCTTGAATATATGTTTGTTTTTTTTGTGTGGCTTGGGTATGTGGAGGAGGTTGTTGTGGGTCTTTATGATTGGAGAGACGATGTGGAATAGATAAAATAAACATTGCCTATATATGCGATCACCTTTAAGAGCTGGGACTTGGATGTACAGGGGCATTGTGTATAATGTTTTATCCCATCGAGTATATAGTTATTTGCTTGAATGTGTGTTCTTCTGCTGAATTGCCAGTTGTGCAGGTGTTAAATTTGTATCTATCAGCCAATGAGAATGAATACTCCAGTATGCTGCATGTATGTAAACTTAATTCCAATGTTAAATTTAAATAACTTTTACTTTAGTCATGAAAAATAAGTTCAATTGCGTATATATTGTTTTGTCTATAACTCCTCATTAAGCTTTTGTGTGTATAACACAGAAGGGAATAGCCTTTGGTTGCTTGTAAAATATATCCAAACCTATAAGGGTAGTGGGTCTGTAGCAATCTGTATGTAAAAGCAAATTATATAAAGTTAGTGCCCTGTTTGCACTATGTTACCATATGGAACAATCCAAGTGGTTAGTTTAAAAGCAACATCATAGGCATTAGTATTTAAAGGGACGTGGCAGTAAATAATATGCTAGGGCTATTGCAAATGACCTTGCAATGCAGAATGGGTTTAAAAAGAGTTATTTTAACATTTAATCAGTTCTGCATAGTACTTCCTATTCACATGCATAAACACTCATTGGTAAATATGCCCTTTGCGTGCTTACACATCGTATACCAACTGCAATCTTATTTAGCCTTGAGATGGTGTGTGTGTGTATGGTGCTGTGTGTGTGTGTGTGTGTGTGTGTATGGTGCTGTGTGTGTGTGTGTGTGTATGGTGCTGTGTGTGTGTGTGTGTATGGTGCTGTGTGTGTGTGTGTGTGTATGGTGCTGTGTGTGTGTGTGTATGGTGCTGTGTGTGTGTGTATGGTGCTGTGTGTGTGTGTGTGGTGCTGTGTGTGTGTGTGTATGGTGCTGTGTGTGTGTATGGTGCTGTGTGTGTGTATGGTGCTGTGTGTGTGTATGGTGCTGTGTGTGTGTGTGTATGGTGCTGTGTGTGTGTGTGTATGGTGCTGTGTGTGTGTGTATGGTGCTGTGTGTGTGTGTATGGTGCTGTGTGTCTTTGTGTGTGTGTATGGTGCTGTGTGTGTGTATGGTGCTGTGTGTGTATGGTGCTGTGTGTGTATGTATGGTGCTGTGTGTGTGTGTATGGTGCTGTGTGTGTATGGTGCTGTGTGTGTGTGTATGGTGCTGTGTGTGTGTGTGTGTATGGTGCTGTGTGTGTAAAGTCAAAATTAACTTTTTAAAATTAATATTGAGCATGAAAATTAAATAAAACATTCCTTTCTCCAACATTGGTGTGTCCGGTCCACGGCGTCATCTTTACTTGTGGGATATTCTCTTCCCCAACAGGAAATGGCAAAGAGTCCCAGCAAAGCTGGTCACATGATCCCTCCTAGGCTCCGCCCACCCCTGTCATTCTCTTTGCCGTTGCACAGGCAACATCTCCACGGAGATGGTTAAGAGTTTTTTGGTGTTTAAATGTAGTTTTATTCTTCTATCAAGTGTTTGTTATTTTAAAATAGTGCTGGTATGTACTATTTACTCTGAAACAGAAAAGGATGAAGATTTCTGTTTGTAAGAGGAAGATGATTTTAGCAGACAGTAACTAAAATCGATTGCTGTTTCCACACAGGACTGTTGAGATGAAGTAACTTCAGTTGGGGGAAACAGTTAGCAGACCTTTCTGCTTAAGGTATGACTAGCCATATTTCTAACAAGACCATGTAATGCTGGAAGGCTGTCATTTCCCCTCATGGGGACCGGTAAGCCATTTTCTTAGTTAAACATAAAAGAATAAAGGGCTTCAAAAAGGGCTTAAAAACTGGTAGACTTTTTTCTGGGCTAAAACGATTGCTTTACTAGGCATATTATGCAGATTCTAACTAATAATTGGTATTATAATCTTGGGGAACATTTAGAAAAACGGCAGGCACTGTGTTGGACACCTTTTTCAGATGGGGGCCTTTCTAGTTATAGACAGAGCCTCATTTTCGCGCCATTAATGCGCAGTTGTTTTTGGAGAGCAAGGCATGCAGATGCATGTGTCAGGAGCTAAGAATCACTGAAAAAGCTTATAGAAGGCGTCATTTGGTATCGTATTCCCCTCTGGGCTTGGTTGGGTCTCAGCAAAGCATATAGCTGGGACTGTATAGGGGTTAAATATAAAAACGGCTCCGGTTCTGTTAATTTAAGGGTTAAAGCTCTGAAATTTGGTGTGCAATACTTTTAATGCTTTAAGACACTGTGGTGAAATTTTGGTGAATTTTGAACAATTCCTTCATACTTTTTCACATATTCAGTAATAAAGTGTTTTCAGTTTGAAATTTAAAGTGACAGTAACGGTTTTATTTTAAAACGTTTTTTGTGCTTTGTTGACAAGTTTAAACCTGTTTAACATGTCTGTACCATCAGATAAGCTATGTTCTATATGTATGAAAGCCAATGTGTCTCCCCATTTAAATTTATGTGATAATTGTGCCATAGTGTCCAAACAAAGTAAGGACAGTAATGCCACAGATAATGATATTGCCCAAGATGATTCCTCAAATGAGGGGAGTAAACATGATACTACATCATCCCCTACTGTGTCTACACCAGTTATGCCCACACAGGAGGCCCCTAGTACATCTAGTGCGCCAATACTTATTACCATGCAACAATTAACGGCTGTAATGGATAACTCCATAGCAAATCTTTTATCCAAAATGCCTACTTATCAGAGAAAGCGCGATTGCTCTGTTTTAAACACTGAAGAGCAAGAGGACGCTGATGATAACTGTTCTGACATACCCTCACACCAATCTCAAGGGGCCATGAGGGAGGTTTTGTCTGATGGAGAAATGTCAGATTCAGGAAAAATTTCTCATCAAGCTGATCCTGATGTTGTGACATTTAAATTTAAATTAGAACATCTCCGCGCACTGCTTAAGGAGGTGTTATCTACTCTGGATGATTGTGACAATTTGGTCATTCCAGAGAAATTATGTAAGATGGACAAGTTCCTAGAGGTTCCGGTGCCCCCCGACGCTTTTCCTATACCCAAGCGGGTGGCGGACATAGTAAATAAAGAGTGGGAAAGGCCCGGCATACCTTTTGTCCCCCCCCCTATATTTAAGAAATTATTTCCTATAGTCGACCCCAGAAAGGACTTATGGCAGACAGTCCCCAAGGTCGAGGGGGCGGTTTCTACTCTAAACAAACGCACTACTATTCCTATCGAAGATAGTTGTGCTTTCAAAGATCCTATGGATAAGAAATTAGAGGGTTTGCTTAAAAAGATTTTTGTACAGCAAGGTTACCTTCTACAACCAATTTCATGCATTGTTCCTGTCACTACGGCAGCGTGTTTCTGGTTCGAGGAACTAGAAAAATCGCTCAGTAAAGAATCTTCGTATGAGGAGGTTATGGACAGAGTTCAAGCACTTAAATTGGCTAACTCTTTTGTTTTAGATGCCGCTTTGCAATTAGCTAGATTAGCGGCGAAAAATTCAGGGTTTGCTATCGTGGCGCGCAGAGCGCTTTGGCTAAAGTCTTGGTCAGCGGATGTGTCTTCCAAGACAAAATTGCTTAACATTCCTTTCAAAGGTAAAACATTATTTGGACCTGATTTGAAAGAGATTATTTCAGACATCACTGGGGGAAAGGGCCACGCCCTCCCACAGGATAGGTCTTTTAAGGCTAAAAATAAGCCTAATTTTCGTCCCTTTCGCAGAAACGGACCAGTCTCTAATTCTGAATCCTCTAAGCAAGAGGGTAATACTTCACAACCCAAACCAGCCTGGAAACCAATGCAAGGCTGGAACAAGGGTAAGCAGGCCAAGAAGCCTACCACTGCTATCAAAACAGCATGAAGGGATAGCCCCCGATCCGGGACCGGATCTAGTGGGGGGCAGACTTTCTCTCTTTGCTCAGGCTTGGGCAAGAGATGTTCAGGATCCTTGGGCGCTAGAAATAGTTTCTCAAGGTTATCTCCTGGAATTCAAGGAACTACCCCCAAGGGGAAGGTTCCACAGGTCTCAATTATCTTCAAACCAAATAAAGAGACAGGCATTCTTACATTGTGTAGAAGACCTGTTAAAGATGGGAGTGATACATCCAGTTCCAATAAGAGAACAAGGAATGGGATTTTATTCCAATCTGTTCATAGTTCCCAAAAAAGAGGGAACATTCAGACCAATTTTGGATCTAAAGATCCTAAACAAATTTCTCAGGGTACCATCGTTCAAAATGGAAACTATTCGAACGATCCTACCTACTATCCAGGAAAATCAATTTATGACTACCGTGGATTTAAAGGATGCGTACCTACATATTCCTATCCACAAGGAACATCATCAGTTCCTAAGGTTCGCTTTTCTGGACAAGCATTACCAGTTTGTGGCACTTCCATTCGGATTAGCCACTGCTCCAAGGATTTTCACAAAGGTACTAGGGTCCCTTCTAGCGGTTCTAAGACCAAGGGGCATTGCAGTAGTACCTTACTTGGACGACATCCTGATTCAAGCGTCGTCCCTGTCAAAAGCAAAGGCTCATACGGACATCGTCCTAGCCTTTCTCAGATCTCACGGATTGAAGGTGAACAAAGAAAAAAGTTCTCTGTCCCCGTCAACAAGAGTTCCCTTCTTGGGAACAATAATAGATTCCTTAGAAATGAGGATTTTTCTGACAGAGGTCAGAAAATCAAAACTTCTAAGCTCTTGTCAAGTACTTCATTCTGTTCCTCGTCCTTCCATAGCGCAGTGCATGGAAGTAATAGGATCGATGGTTGCAACAATGGACATAGTTCCTTTTGCACAAATTCATCTAAGACCATTACAACTGTGCATGCTCAGACAGTGGAATGGGGATTATACAGACTTGTCTCCGACGATTCAAGTAGATCAAAAGACCAGAGATTCACTCCGTTGGTGGCTGACCCTGGACAATCTGTCACAGGGAATGAGCTTCCGCAGACCAGAGTGGGTCATTGTCACGACCGACGCCAGCCTAGTGGGCTGGGGCGCGGTCTGGGAATCCCTGAAAGCTCAGGGTCTATGGTCTCGGGAAGAGTCTCTTCTCCCGATAAACATTCTGGAACTGAGAGCGATATTCAATGCTCTCAGAGCTTGGCCTCAACTAGCAAAGGCCAAATTCATAAGGTTTCAGTCAGACAACATGACGACCGTTGCATATATCAATCATCAGGGGGGAACAAGGAGTTCCCTGGCGATGAAAGAAGTGACCAAGATAATTCAATGGGCGGAGGATCACTCCTGCCACTTGTCTGCGATCCACATCCCAGGAGTGGAAAATTGGGAAGCGAATTTTCTGAGTCGTCAGACATTCCATACGGGGGAGTGGGAACTCCATCCGGAAATCTTTGCCCAAATAACTCAATTATGGGGCATTCCAGACATGGATCTGATGGCGTCTCGTCAGAACTTCAAGGTTCCTTGCTACGGGTCCAGATCCAGGGATCCCAAGGCGACTCTAGTAGATGCACTAGTAGCACCTTGGACCTTCAACCTAGCTTATGTATTCCCACCGTTTCCTCTCATCCCCAGGCTGGTAGCCAGGATCAATCAGGAGAGGGCCTCGGTGATCTTGATAGCTCCTGCGTGGCCACGCAGGACTTGGTATGCAGACCTGGTGAATATGTCATCGGCTCCACCATGGAAGCTACCTTTGAGACAGGACCTTCTTGTTCAGGGTCCATTCGAACATCCGAATCTGGTTTCCCTCCAACTGACGGCTTGGAGATTGAACGCTTGATTTTATCAAAGCGTGGGTTTTCAGATTCTGTAATAGATACTCTGATTCAGGCTAGAAAGCCTGTAACTAGAAAAATTTACCATAAAATATGGAAAAAATATATCTGTTGGTGTGAATCTAAAGGATTCCCATGGAACAAGATAAAAATTCCTAAGATTCTATCCTTTCTACAAGAAGGTTTGGAGAAAGGATTATCTGCAACTTCTCTGAAGGGACAGATCTCTGCTTTATCTGTTTTACTTCACAAAAGACTGGCAGCTGTGCCAGATGTTCAAGCATTTGTTCAGGCTCTGGTTAGGATCAAGCCTGTTTACAGACCTTTGACTCCTCCCTGGAGTCTAAATCTAGTTCTTTCAGTTCTTCAAGGGGTTCCGTTTGAACCCTTACATTCCGTAGATATTAAGTTATTATCTTGGAAAGTTTTGTTTTTGGTTGCAATTTCTTCTGCTAGAAGAGTTTCAGAGTTATCTGCTCTGCAGTGTTCTCCGCCCTATCTGGTGTTCCATGCAGATAAGGTGGTTTTGCGTACTAAGCCTGGTTTTCTTCCGAAAGTTGTTTCCAACAAAAATATTAACCAGGAGATAGTTGTACCTTCTTTGTGTCCGAATCCAGTTTCAAAGAAGGAACGTTTGTTACACAATTTGGACGTAGTCCGTGCTCTAAAATTCTATTTAGAGGCTACTAAAGATTTCAGACAAACATCTTCCTTGTTTGTTGTTTATTCTGGTAAAAGGAGAGGTCAAAAAGCGACTTCTACCTCTCTTTCCTTTTGGCTTAAAAGCATTATCCGATTGGCTTATGAGACTGCCGGACGGCAGCCTCCTGAAAGAATCACAGCTCACTCCACTAGGGCTGTGGCTTCTACATGGGCCTTCAAGAACGAGGCTTCTGTTGACCAGATATGTAAGGCAGCGACTTGGTCTTCACTGCACACTTTTGCCAAATTTTACAAATTTGATACTTTTGCTTCTTCGGAGGCTATTTTTGGGAGAAAGGTTTTGCAAGCCGTGGTGCCTTCCATTTAGGTGACCTGATTTGCTCCCTCCCTTCATCCGTGTCCTAAAGCTTTGGTATTGGTTCCCACAAGTAAGGATGACGCCGTGGACCGGACACACCAATGTTGGAGAAAACAGAATTTATGCTTACCTGATAAATTACTTTCTCCAACGGTGTATCCGGTCCACGGCCCGCCCTGGTTTTTTAATCAGGTCTGATGAATTATTTTCTCTAACTACAGTCACCACGGTATCATATGGTTTCTCCTATATATATTTCCTCCTGTCCGTCGGTCGAATGACTGGGGTGGGCGGAGCCTAGGAGGGATCATGTGACCAGCTTTGCTGGGACTCTTTGCCATTTCCTGTTGGGGAAGAGAATATCCCACAAGTAAGGATGACGCCGTGGACCGGACACACCGTTGGAGAAAGTAATTTATCAGGTAAGCATAAATTCTGTTTTTTATGTCTATTATACAATTTGCTTTGTTTCCTTAGTATCCTTTGTTTAAAATCACACCTAGATATATTTAAAAGGAGCACTGTTGCTTGTTCTGCTGAGCCAATGAAAAGAGATAAATCTCTGTAGCCAGCAATTATCAGCTAGCTCCCAGTAGTACATTGCTCCTTTTGAGTATATGTACATATGTTCAAGTGAATTTGATAATACAAGTGAAGTCAAAAGTCTCATAATCATGAAAGTTTAACTTAGACTAAAATATGAATCATGCGTTTAAATAGTTTTGACCACTGTTTCATTAATATCTATTTTGCTGTTATTGTAACTATAAATGCCTAACATAGCGCAAAATGAAAATGCAACCAACGGGATAATGCTTTATGCTCACACACTGTACAAACTGAATGAAATGAAAGAACATTTCAGAACATCAAATAGAAAAAAAAATAAAGATTAAAGTAGAACTCATAATTTAAGGCGTATATCACAAATAAAACATTTAATTTTTTTTAAATATTACAACATTTAAGTGATGGTAAACTTTACATGTTTTAAAAGCAATTGATCACTGCTAATGAAGATGTGCTGTAATGTACCTTTAAATCTAATCGTGCCATTTTAATGTCCTGTGCTCCAGCTGCCCACTTCAAAACTCATTTTTTTGTGAGCTAACGGTTTTGACTGTTCTCCTATCAGTGCTCTAGCTAAAAAAAAAAATAAAAAAAAATGTGAGTGCCGTAGGACTAGAGTGCCGATTGGAGAACAGTCATAACCGGGAGTTTTGAAGTGGGTGGCCAGAAAGTGGGGGATTAGAATGTCACGGCTAAATTAAAAAGTAAGTTACAGCGCATCTTCATTAGAGGTGATCAATTAAAGTCACTTTAAGTTATTTTTTTTCCTGACGTCTATCTGAATCTCTAAAAGGGTTAACCGACTTCCTACATGTCCTTGCATTGATGCCTGGTCTATGCTGCTCTAAAGCAAGCTATTTTTTTTGTAGACCGATGCCTGGGAACGCTCGCTTGCTGTTCACGAAGTAACCGTATCTGTTTCTTGGCTGGTTGCCAAGCAGATGTAGAAACTTGGAATGCTCCCAGCAAACTTGTGCCTATACTTCCCCCTTTCTGATTCAAACCTTTCTCGAAAATCCTGGTTCTGAGCAGAAATCTGTCATTGAAAAGCCATTTAATCATAAATTCATAAATTCAAAAGAGATGCCTTAAATTTACAGGTGATATAAAGTTATAGGTATAAAGGCACATTTTTATGGCTAATATTTACAGTCATTAAGGTCGGCTGGAATCCTCTGGATTATATTCTTTTTTATTGTTACTTTGTTCTGCCATTCTTTATGTTTCTAAAATGAAAATAAAATAAATGTTATGCTCGAATACTGTATTGTGCACTGTATTACCACATGCACAATAGACATTGATCATCAGCAAGTTTTATAGACTGGAGCGTCATCAGCGCTCCATACCGCTCTCATTTTCCTACCCTCAAGATGGCCATATCATTTTAGGGTCAGCAAAGAGTTAAGACATGTATAACAAATTAGATAAAGTTTGCGTTAGACTTTTTTCCCCCTGAGCTGTAAATTTGAGCACAATTCCATGAGATTGCGAAACGCAAATTGATATTTTGCACATCTGTAAGCTGCCTGAACATCTTCGGTTTCAGATGTGAGGTGCGCGTTTCATTACACAGTGATAAAACCAAGTACAGAATCTGCTGTTTGCGGAGCCTTATGATTTGTGCTCTTGCAGGACATAAAGTTCTACTTGTGGTCTGAGCTCAGCTGTTAAAGGGGCAAACTGTAATGAAAATATATGGCAGAAAATAAGTAGATTGTTGATCATTCTGTTTCCTACTGTGGTTTTTCCTCCAGCCACAGCTTTGTCTGTGATTTGATGTTTTAGTGACATAATAGATCATGTGAAATCAGAACACAAAAAGATATATAAAACGAATTCATGTAATAAAAACATCAGAAAGTACATAAAATAATAAAGATCAATATGTTGTGAAACTCCTAGGGATGATATGACTTAAAGGGAGATAAATCTGCAGTAAAATGTTCTATTAGCACTCTCTCTTATTGCACTATTGGTTGATGCACACGTATGCTACCCCTGATCCGGCTGGTGATTGGTAGATACACACGTATGCTACCCCTGATCCGGCTGGTGATTGGTAGATACACACGTATGCTACCCCTGATCCGGTTGGTGATTAGTAGATACACACATATGCTACCCCTGATCCATTTGGTGATTGGTAGATACACACATATGCTACCCCTGATCCGGTTGGTGATTGGTAGATACTAGGGTTGCACCGATACTAGTATCGGTATCGGTACCAATACCAAGTATTTGCATGAGTACTTGTACTCGTGCAAATGCACCGATTCTTAAACCGATACCTCAACTTCCTACCCATATGCTATCGTGTGGCGTTTTTTTTCTGCATGTTCCCATTTCCTTTTAAACTGGAGTGGAGACTAAACTAAAAAAAAATGTTTACTACTGTTTTGCCAATACAAATTGCTGTTATTTGTATTATTGTAGGAGAGATCACTGCATCTCATTCAGACAAACCCCTGAAGAACTGGGCAGTTAATAAACAGATATCCAGCTCTGGCTAAAATGGCCCAAAAATATCTTTCTGCCCCATGCAGTAGTGTGGAAAGTGAAAGACTGTTCAACTTAGAGTCGAACCTCCATACAAATGTCAGATTGATGTTATATAACAGCTCAACAACCCAATTGCATCACCCCTTTAAATTTAATATTTTATTGTAATATTTTTTATTTATAAACATGTTCAGTGAACTTTGTGACAAATAAAACTGTTTTATTATTTCATAATGTCTTTTGAATTACAGTCCTTTATAATTATAAAGAAGGAATCTTGAATAATTAGTCTGTATTGTGCTTGGTAAACTGTCACATGACATTAAAAAAAAAAAAAAGTATCGGTAATTGGTATCGGCGAGTATTTGAAATTAAGTATCGGTACTTGTACTCGGTCAGAAAAAAATGGTAACGGTGCAACCCTAGTAGATACACACATATGCTGCCCCTGATCCGGTTGGTGATTGGTAGATACACACATATGCTGCCCCTGATCCAGTTGGTGATTGGTAGATACACACATATGCTACCCCTGATCCTGTTGGTGATTAGTAGATACACACGTATGCTACCCTGATCCGGTTGGTGATTAGTAGATACACACGTATGCTACCCCTGATCCGTTTGGTGATTAGTAGATACACACTTATGCTACCCCTGATCCGGTTGGTGATTAGTAGATACACACATATGCTACCCCTGATCCGGTTGGTGATTAGTAGATACGCACGTATGCTAGCCCTGATCCGGTTGGTGATTAGTAGATACACACGTATGCTACCCCTGATCCGGTTGGTGATTAGTAGATACACACGTATGCTACCCTGATCCGGTTGGTGATTGGTAGATACACACATATGCTACCCCTGATCCGGTTGGTGATTAGTAGATACACACGTATGCTACCCCTGATCCGGTTGGTGATTAGTAGATACACACGTATGCTACCCCTGATCTGGTTGGTGATTGGTAGATACACACATATGCTACCCCTGATCCGGTTGGTGGTTAGTAGATATACACGTATGCTTCCCCTGATCCGGTTGCTGATTAGTAGATACACACGTATGCTACCCCTGATCCGGTTGGTGATTAGTAGATACACACATATGCTACCCCTGATCCGGTTGGTCATTAGTAGATACACACATATGCTACCCCTGATCCGTTTGGTGATTAGTAGATACACACATATGCTACCCCTGATCCGTTTGGTGATTGGTAGATACACACGTATGCTACCCCTGATCTGTTCAGCGGCCATTTTCAGCTCTGGACCAGTAGTGCATTGTCCTCTGTATCGGACTATGAATGGACATTTCATTTATTTTATTTATGTATCACTATTTATTCAATCTATTGCAAAAGATTTGCATGCAAAATAAAAGTTTTAATAGCATTTTAAGCTATTTTGTTAGCAAATTTGCATAGTTTTGCTTTAGCCAATTAGGGTAAGACACAAATGAGCTCTGCCAATCACTGTGCAGCATGAATAAGTGTCAGGGTTCTACATTTCATGGTCTGCATCTAGCCTCTCTGGAGGAAGTGTAAATACTACATTGCATTTTTATTATGTGTACTTAAACTTTTTATGGGGATTGCAATGTTGTGTTAAATGTCCCTTTAACAATGTATTTAACCCCTTTGTGTGAGTTAAAGGGACAGTAAATGCATTGAGATTATAATATAAACACTCTATGACTAGTAAAACATGTTTGCAGTATATTTTACCCCTTTTCTTGTAATTTAAGCCTAAAAGTGGTGGACTTTCTAGCTCTGCAAGCTGAAAGAGAACATGGCAGGTTTCACAAGCCTAACCCAGCTACGTAACTCTCACTAATTATGGGTTTGTTATCTTATCTTTTCCGCTGACAATAAACAATGGAGATTTTGTTAACACAATGGGGTAGATTTATCATAGTGCGAGCGGACATGATATGATATAGCGTATCATGTCCGCTGCACATCGATAAATGCCGACAGTATATGCTGGTGCAATACCGCCCCCTGCAGATTTGTGGCCAATCAACCCTATTGTATTTAATCAGGTTGATTCCTGTCCGCGGCCTCAGAGCAGGCGGACAAGTTATAGATCAGCGGTCTTTAAACCGCGGCTTCATAACTACTGTTTCCAGCTTGATAAATCGGCCCAATGACTCTTAAATTTTAGCTAAAAAAAAGATTGATACTACAAAAGTATTATTTGAGATACTGCTAAACATGATGCGTATTTACCGCTTTATTGCTTCAGTCCTGGGGTGAGCTGCATTTTAATAACTGGTTTCGCAGAGTTCAAATGTCAGAGTCTTAGACAATAGAGAGACTTTTGTTTTTGTATTCTTTTGGCAAGAAACGCACAACCACTGCTGTTAATTTCCTGTAGCTATTTCATTCAGCTTTACAGTGAAAGCTATGGAACAAGTACACTTTTTTTTTTTTTAAATATTGTTTGCTTTAAAATTGTTCTTTTTTTTTTAACTCTCCGTCCCAGGCAGGATATCCCTGTATACGTTTCAGGTTCCTGTACTTCAGCAGAAAATTGTCCTTAAAGCATAGTTCAAAATGCATACTATCTGGTTTATTCCCAGCTTACCCTTTGCATTGTCTTTCGTTTCTCAGCGTGCAACCACAATTTATTATGGCGTTTAATTGGCCAACCAGACTCAAAGATCAACTTGCTGATTAACTTGGAAGGGGGGAGATAGGGGGAACAAAAACCCAAGGAAATAAAAATAGGCTGTGCATAGTTTATTGCATTAAAACATGCCTGGGAGTTTTCATTAACCCCGTAAGAGCTGTAAAACATTTCTAGTTAAAGTAGAAAATTTCCAAAAATAAAAAAATGAACTAAAGAAAAGTGCATTACTAATACAACGTAATCTTGCTAAGAGAAAAGGAAAAATAAACGTGTAGGCTTGATAGGGGATGCAACATTCTCTAAATGTAGCCACCAATCAGCAAGCACTACCCAGGGTGCTGAACCAAAAATGAGCCGACTCCTAAGCTTAGATTCCTGCTTTTTCAAATAAAGATAGCAAGAGAATGAAGAAACATTGACAATAGAAATTAGAAAGTTGCTTAAAATTGCTGCTCTATCTGAATCATGATAGAAAAAAATTGGGTTTAGTGTCCATTTAAACAGCGGCACCTTCATTTTTTTCCAGCAAAAAGAAAATATAAATAATGTTCTCATATGATTCATTATACTTTTTTAGCGATGTCACTGTACTGTTTTTGCAATTTCTTATGAACAAATCTGGCAAAAAAAGTTTAAATATTCATTTGAAAAACAGAACCATTTTCTTCCTAATGGGAAAGAGTCCACAGCCGCATTCATTACTTGTGGGAAATAAGAACCTGGCCACCAGGAGGAGGCAAAGACACCCCAGCAAAAGGCGTAAATACTCTTTCCACTCCCCCCCCCCCAGTTATTCTTTGCCTTTCATCCCAGGAGGTTGGTAGTGTCAGAAGTTTTATTTTTTAAAGAAAGTACTTTTATTAATTTTTACATAAAGTGTGTCTCTCATAGAGGGTAGTACTCTTCGTAATGGGACGGGAGTTTTAAGTAGTCCTGTTAGTCTCTCAGTGAGGGCCTGGGCGAATGTTAGAGTCCGGAGATGCAGTGGGAGTTCTCTCTGCGACACCATCCCAACTCGTATTAACAGCTCCTCTAGCACTTGGCGTTGCCGAACCTTCGCTTCGCTACCTGTTGTCTTCTCTCAAGTCCATGGCGGAGGCAACGCTACTATCCGTCACACTTGAAGGGCCGTGTTCCTGTTCCACGGCGTAGATTCTGGTAAGATTGTTTAATTTTATCAATATGAATGTTATGTGACAGATAGGTATGGGTCTCAGTGTACGGATCTGGGAATCATGGGATAATTCCTTCCTTAGGGGGAGAATTTATCTCGCTATTCAGGAGTATTGCTAGATGGATTTGGTGGGGCCTAATTGCCGTCCTTTTCTAGCGCGCTTTTTCGGGACTGTACGGTTCACCTTATTACCGGGAGTTGTTACGCTGGGTTTTACGCTTCTGCATTCATGACCGTGTGGCGACAAAGACAGTCTGTTTCATTTGGATCTGGTCATAGGAGGTGGTGAGTACCCCAGCCATTGGGGGTGTCAGGTGCCGTTCGTTTTTATAGTGTCCTATTTTTCTCTTTGGTTTTGGCCATGGAGGATTCTGAAGCTGAGACTGTTGTAGTTTCTGATTCTAATTCTTCCTCTTGGGAGGAAGGTGCTTGGGCCCCACTGACGCAGGTCTATCAGTCCTGTCTATTGTGCCTCCTTAGAGCGCCTGGTTCCTCAGGCTCGGAGAACCAGGGGCCCACTGAGCCATCAGCCTCGGGGGACTCTGTCCCTCATTCGGGGGATTCCCAACAGCACCCTTCCACTACATTTGTGGGTAACCCAAATGTTGATTTTCCCTCCGTTCAGGGTGGTTTGTTTCCCCTGGAGATGGCAGGTCAGTTCCGCTTCAATGTCTTAATGGCTCTGGTTCGCCTACAGGACCCAGAGGTTTCTGCACGGTTGTGTTCCTGCCCGACTATCCCGGGTGTTCAGGCTTCGGGTGGGTCTATATATTCCTCCATGTTGCACCTTTCATTATAGGATTGCACGGCTGCGCGTCCTACTCCGTCGTCTTTTCGACTTATTGGGGGGATCCTCTTCTTTATCAGTCAGGGAATGTGCAGTCCTCAAATGATGCGTCAAGCTATACTAAGTGAATTGTCTCCTGTCGGTCGCTCATGTTTTTTCACAGATTTTTTTATTTTGGCGGATGCCTTTGGGCTGCCCTATTTTCTTTCATACGGTTAGGATATTTTTTATTTGATTATTCCTTCTGGAATTTCTGGGATGGACTTGCTTTTTATTGCTTTCAAGGAAGTTGTTCACAGACTTGTTAGGTCCGGAGTTTTGGGTGCACCTTGTTAAGTTGTCAGGGACTTTTGGGTCAGAATACTGGGAGAGATTGGGTGCTAATCTGTTCCCGGGGCTTTTGTCTGTGGTTTTCTGCCGCGTCGCTTCTGTCTCTTCTGTCTCTCCTGATAGGGGGGCGGGGCCTTCTCCAGGCCTTGGTCTTGGATCTTGCTGCCCTTTGGGGGGTTTAGGCTCCTCAGGTCTCTGGACCTCATTTCGTTACGCTTTTATCGGATCCCTTTGTGGATTAGCGGTGGGGCGCTTTATTGGTTTGCAAGAGATAACGGGTTTCTGCCTGTATTCTCTGTGATACGGCAGCTGTGCTGTTGGGTGGCTAGCCTGTGGCTTGCCACGTGGGAGGCTGGTTTGCCTCTCCACTGTTGCTAGAGGTCTCCTCTGGCAGGAACTCGGTTCTGGTTCTATTTTTTTTCCAGAATTCTATTCCACCCTCTTTGGGTCGGAGGCCTACATGGCCCTAGTTTCTGAATGTTGCGGGGTTTGACTCTGTGTCGAGTGTTCTATCGCCTTGAGATCGGTTCTGCTTTTTTTGCGGTCCTTTTTCTCAGGGTTTTTTGGAATTTCTGTTTTTTTTCGGGTTACTTTCTCGGGTGAGGAGTGTCGGACCGAAATTTCGGTCGGGGTCTGGCTCAGGTCTTGTTCGACTTGAGGTTTCACTTTGTGAAAGACTCTCTGTGACGTCCTCCTCCTTCAGGTCTCTTGCGCATCTGGGATAGGACTGGGGTTCTCCGGGTGGTGTGGTATAGCTCCGTTTATACATGTTCCGTTTTTTCCCCTCCAGTATTTGGGTTGCGCCTGGAAGGGGTTCTTCATTTTCTCACTTTTAGAGAGTCTGGTCCTTTCTTCTGGCTGTTCAGGACCTTTGTTTCGGTGAGGGACTGTGTTCTGGACTTCCTTTGGAGTCTGTTGGGCTCTGACCTTGAATCAGCATTCCTGTGGAGTGCCTTAGTATGGGTCGCTTTGTCCTCATAGCTTACACAACAGCATCGGTTGTGGGGCCCCGAGATTGCTCCTTGAGGTGTCTCTGCTCCTATTGGGGGCTGGCTCGTTTTGGGTCGTTTTGACTCTTTTTTTCGAGTTTTGCGTCCAGTGGGCAAGGTTCCCTTGTCCTCAGTCTTTCCTTGGGAGACTTTTGTTTCTCTGTGGGTGTTTTCCTAGTAAGTCCCTCGTTCAGGGATGGAGATACCCTTGGGAATTGGCTTCTGGGTTCGGGGTTCCTCTGGTTCTGGTGGGACTCTGCCCGTGTTTCTGTTCACATTCTTTCTATTTTTCCTTTTTGTTCTGTGGCTTGCACTATGGCGTACTACTTTGCCGTCTGTGCGGTTTTTCTGTTTCTTGAGATACATTTCGTTCTCTTTTTCGGTCTCCGCCTTGGTTGCGTTTGGCTGATGATGCCCTTTTTTCTGGGTATCTGGTGAGGTTTTCTTGAGTCTCGAAAGCTAGATTGATCTGTCTTTTGGAAGACAGAGTTCTGGTTAGTTATCCCTCCACCTTCTACTTTTGGGGAGTTTGTTGGTCAGGGCCCCTTTATGGGGGCGTGTGTCTGGGATCTGCCTTTGGGCGATAGTGTGCTTCGAGTCCTGTTGGCTCGGTTGCATTGCGTGTGGTTTTTAGCCAGGCTTGGGACTGTCGTTTGTGTCCTTGGGGCCATTTTTCTTCCTGGTTTTTGGATGAAGCAGGACTTTTTTTTTTTATGGGATGTGGTTCAGTTCTGGTGTTCTCAGATTGGGCCGCCTCTTACCCTCCCGTTCTTGGCATTCAGTGTCCTCTTTGGCTTGGGTATAATTTTCCCACAAGTAATGAATGCGGCTGTGGACTCTTTCCCTTTAGGAAGAAAAACATAAATTATGCTTACCTGATAATTTAATTTTCTTCCATGGGAAAGAGTCCACAGCCCCACGCATGTTTTTTGATGCGTTTTTTCATGTATAGTCTTCTGGCACCCTTTCACCGTGATATTTCTTCCACTGGTCCTTGTTCCTCGGCAGAATGACTGGGGGATAGGGGAAGTGGGAGGGGTATTTAAGCCTTTGGCTGGGGTGTCTTTGCCTCCTCCTGGTGGCCAGGTTCTTATTTCCCACAAGTAATGAATGCGGCTGTGGACTCTTTCCCACGGAAGGAAATGAAATTATCAGGTAAGCATAATTTATGTTATTAAGTTCAGTGTCTTTTTAATAAGATTATATGATTCTTAAAACTGTTCTTAAAAATAGAAATACTGCAATCAAATATGGGATCTGTAAGACTAGAACCTAAGTTAATCAGAGTACTGTAAATACGCAAAATAATTTGCTCTGATTCATTTCTTAGGCGGTTGCCAAAGAGAGATTTTGTTCAGTTTTGTCTATACATTTCCAGTCGTTTTTTTTATAGCAGCTGAAAGCTTTGTTATACAGGGAGTGCAGAATTATTAGGCAAGTTGTATTTTTGAGGATTAATTTTATTATTGAACAACAACCATGTTCTCAATGAACCCAAAAAACTCATTAATATCAAAGCTGAATAGTTTTGGAAGTAGTTTTTAGTTTGTTTTTAGTTATAGCTATTTTAGGGGGATATCTGTGTGTGCAGGTGACTATTACTGTGCATAATTATTAGGCAACTTATCAAAAAAACAAATATATACCCATTTCAATTATTTATTTCTCCAACATAGGTGTGTCCGGTCCACGGCGTCATCCTTACTTGTGGGATATTCTCCTCCCCAACAGGAAATGGCAAAGAGCCCAGCAAAGCTGGTCACATGATCCCTCCTAGGCTCCGCCTACCCCAGTCATTCTCTTTGCCGTTGTACAGGCAACATCTCCACGGAGATGGCTTAGAGTTTTTTAGTGTTTAACTGTAGTTTTTCATTATTCAATCAAGAGTTTGTTATTTTCAAATAGTGCTGGTACGTACTATTTACTCAGAAACAGAAAAGAGATGAAGAATTCTGTTTGTATGAGGAAAATGATTTTAGCAACCGTAACTAAAATCCATGGCTGTTCCACACAGGACTGTTGAGAGCATTAACTTCAGTTGGGGGAACAGTTTGCAGTCCTTTGCTGCTTGAGGTATGACACATTCTAACAAGACGATGTAATGCTGGAAGCTGTCATTTTCCCTATGGGATCCGGTAAGCCATGTTTATTTCGATTGTAAATAAGGGCTTCACAAGGGCTTATTTAGACTGTAGACATATTTTGGGCTAAATCGATTGATATTAACACTTATTTAGCCTTGAGGAATCATTTATTCTGGGTATTTTGATATATTTATATCGGCAGGCACTGTTTTAGACACCTTATTCTTTAGGGGCTTTCCCAAAGCATAGGCAGAGTCTCATTTTCGCGCCGGTGTTGCGCACTTGTTTTTTGAGAGGCATGGCATGCAGTCGCATGTGAGAGGAGCTCTGATACTGATAAAAGACTTCTGAAGGCATCATTTGGTATCGTATTCCCCTTGGGTTTGGTTGGGTCTCAGCAAAGCAGATACCAGGGACTGTAAAGGGGTTAAAGCTTAAAACGGCTCTGGTTCCGTTATTTTAAGGGTTAAAGCTTCCAAAATTGGTGTGCAATATTTTCAAGGCTTTAAGACACTGTGGTGAAAGTTTGGTGAATTTTGAACAATTCCTTCATGTTTTTTCGCAATTGCAGTAATAAAGTGTGTTCAGTTTAAAATTTAAAGTGACAGTAACGGTTTTATTTCAAAACGTTTTTTGTACTTTCTTATCAAGTTTATGCCTGTTTAACATGTCTGAACTACCAGATAGACTGTGTTCTGAATGTGGGGAAGCCAGAATTCCTATTCATTTAAATAAATGTGATTTATGTGATAATGACAATGATGCCCAAGATGATTCCTCAAGTGAGGGGAGTAAGCATGGTACTGCATCATTCCCTCCTTCGTCTACACGAGTCTTGCCCACTCAGGAGGCCCCTAGTACATCTAGCGCGCCAATACTCCTTACTATGCAACAATTAACGGCTGTAATGGATAATTCTGTCAAAAACATTTTAGCCAAAATGAACCCTTGTCAGCGTAAGCGTGGATGCTCTGTTTTAGTTACTGAAGAGCATGACGACGCTGATATTAATATCTCTGAAGGGCCCCTAACCCAATCTGAGGGAGCCAGGGAGGTTTTGTCTGAGGGAGAAATTACTGATTTAGGGAACATTTCTCAGCAGGCTGAATCTGATGTGATTACTTTTAAATTTAAATTGGAACATCTCCGCATTTTGCTTAAGGAGGTATTATCCACTCTGGATGATTGTGAAAATTTGGTCATCCCAGAGAAACTATGTAAAATGGACAAGTTCCTAGAGGTGCCGGGGCTCCCAGAAGCTTTTCCTATACCCAAGCGGGTGGCGGACATTGTTAATAAAGAATGGGAAAGGCCCGGTATTCCTTTCGTCCCTCCCCCCATATTTAAAAAATTGTTTCCTATGGTCGACCCCAGAAAGGACTTATGGCAGTCAGTCCCCAAGGTCGAGGGAGCGGTTTCTACTTTAAACAAACGCACCACTATTCCCATAGAGGATAGTTGTGCTTTCAAAGATCCTATGGATAAAAAATTAGAAGGTTTGCTTAAAAAGATGTTTGTTCAGCAGGGTTACCTTCTACAACCCATTTCATGCATTGTTCCTGTCACTACAGCCGCATATTTCTGGTTTGATGAACTGATTAAGGTGCTCGATAGTGACTCTCCTCCTTATGAGGAGATTATGGACAGAGTCAATGCTCTCAAATTGGCTAATTCTTTCACTCTAGACGCCTCTTTGCAATTGGCTAAGTTAGCGGCTAAGAATTCTGGGTTTGCTATTGTGGCGCGCAGAGCGCTTTGGTTGAAATCTTGGTCGGCTGATGCGTCTTCCAAGAACAAGCTACTAAACATTCCTTTCAAGGGGAAAACGCTGTTTGGTCCTGACTTGAAAGAGATTATCTCTGATATCACTGGGGGTAAGGGCCATGCCCTTCCTCAGGATCGGCCTTTCAAGGCAAAAAATAGACCTAATTTTCGTCCCTTTCGTAAAAACGGACCAGCCCAAGGTGCTACGTCCTCTAAGCAAGAGGGTAATACTTCTCAGGCCAAGCCAGCTTGGAGACCAATGCAAGGCTGGAACAAGGGAAAGCAGGCAAAGAAACCTGCCACTGCTACCAAGACAGCATGAAATATCGGCCCCCGATCCGGGACCGGATCTGGTGGGGGGCAGACTCTCTCTCTTCGCTCAGGCTTGGGCAAGAGATGTTCTGGATCCTTGGGCGCTAGAAATAGTCTCCCAGGGTTATCTTCTGGAATTCAAGGGACTTCCCCCAAGGGGAAGGTTCCACAGGTCTCAGTTGTCTTCAGACCACATAAAAAGACAGGCGTTCTTACATTGTGTAGAAGACCTGTTAAAAATGGGAGTGATTCATCCTGTTCCATTGAGAGAACAAGGGATGGGGTTCTACTCCAATCTGTTCATAGTTCCCAAAAAAGAGGGAACGTTCAGACCAATCCTAGATCTCAAGATCTTAAACAAATTTCTCAAGGTCCCATCTTTCAAGATGGAAACCATTCGAACTATCCTTCCTTCCATCCAGGAAGGTCAATTCATGACCACGGTGGATTTAAAGGATGCGTATCTACATATTCCTATCCACAAGGAACATCATCGGTTCCTAAGGTTTGCATTCCTGGACAAACATTACCAGTTCGTGGCGCTTCCTTTCGGATTAGCCACTGCTCCAAGGATTTTCACAAAGGTACTAGGGTCCCTTCTAGCTGTGCTAAGACCAAGGGGCATTGCAGTTGTACCTTACCTGGACGACATTCTGATTCAAGCGTCGTCCCTCCCTCGAGCAAAGGCTCACACGGACATCGTCCTGGCCTTTCTCAGATCGCACGGCTGGAAAGTGAACGTGGAAAAGAGTTCTCTATCCCCGTCAACAAGGGTTCCCTTCTTGGGAACAATTATAGACTCCTCAGAAATGAGGATTTTTCTAACAGAGGCCAGAAAGACAAAGCTTCTGGACTCTTGTCGAATACTTCATTCCGTTCCTCTTCCTTCCGTAGCTCAGTGCATGGAAGTGATCGGGTTGATGGTAGCGACAATGGACATAGTTCCTTTTGCGCGCATTCATCTAAGACCATTGCAACTGTGCATGCTCAGTCAGTGGAATGGGGACTATACAGACTTGTCTCCAAAGATACAAGTAAATCAGAGGACCAGAGACTCACTCCGTTGGTGGCTGTCCCTGGACAACCTGTCACGGGGGATGACATTCCACAGACCAGAGTGGGTCATTGTCACGACCGACGCCAGTCTGATGGGCTGGGGCGCGGTCTGGGGATCCCTGAAAGCTCAGGGTCTTTGGTCTCGGGAAGAATCTCTTCTACCGATAAATATTCTGGAACTGAGAGCGATATTCAATGCTCTCAAGGCTTGGCCTCAGCTAGCGAGGACCAAGTTCATACGGTTTCAATCAGACAACATGACGACTGTTGCGTACATCAACCATCAGGGGGGAACAAGGAGTTCCCTAGCGATGGAAGAAGTGACCAAGATTATTCTATGGGCGGAGTCTCACTCCTGCCACCTGTCTGCTATCCACATCCCGGGAGTGGAAAATTGGGAAGCGGATTTTCTGAGTCGTCAGACATTGCATCCAGGGGAGTGGGAACTCCATCCGGAAATCTTTGCCCAAGTCACTCAACTTTGGGGCATTCCAGACATGGATCTGATGGCCTCTCGTCAGAACTTCAAAGTTCCTTGCTACGGGTCCAGATCCAGGGATCCCAAGGCGGCTCTAGTGGATGCACTAGTAGCACCTTGGACCTTCAAACTAGCTTATGTGTTCCCGCCGTTTCCTCTCATCCCCAGGCTGGTAGCCAGGATCAATCAGGAGAGGGCGTCGGTGATCTTGATAGCTCCTGCGTGGCCACGCAGGACTTGGTATGCAGATCTGGTGAATATGTCATCGGCTCCACCTTGGAAGCTACCTTTGAGACGAGACCTTCTTGTTCAGGGTCCGTTCGAACATCCGAATCTGGTTTCACTCCA
Organism: Bombina bombina; assembly: GCF_027579735.1. Classification (NCBI taxonomy): domain Eukaryota; kingdom Metazoa; phylum Chordata; class Amphibia; order Anura; family Bombinatoridae; genus Bombina; species Bombina bombina. The sequence goes on from NC_069508.1 coordinate 203,392,773, forward strand.
GCTGACTGCTTGGAGATTGAACGCTTGATTTTATCGAAGCGAGGTTTCTCAGATTCTGTTATCGATACTCTTGTTCAGGCCAGAAAGCCTGTAACTAGAAAGATTTACCACAAAATTTGGAAAAAATATATCTGTTGGTGTGAATCTAAAGGATTCCCTTGGGACAAGGTTAAGATTCCTAGGATTCTATCCTTCCTTCAAGAAGGATTGGAAAAAGGATTATCGGCAAGTTCCCTGAAGGGACAGATTTCTGCCTTGTCGGTGTTACTTCACAAAAAACTGGCAGCTGTGCCAGATGTTCAAGCCTTTGTTCAGGCTCTGGTTAGAATCAAGCCTGTTTACAAACCTTTGACTCCTCCTTGGAGTCTCAATCTAGTTCTTTCAGTTCTTCAGGGGGTTCCGTTTGAACCCTTACATTCCGTTGATATTAAGTTATTATCTTGGAAAGTTTTGTTTTTAGTTGCAATTTCTTCTGCTAGAAGAGTTTCAGAATTATCTGCTCTGCAGTGTTCTCCTCCTTATCTGGTGTTCCATGCAGATAAGGTGGTTTTACGTACTAAACCTGGTTTTCTTCCAAAAGTTGTTTCTAACAAAAACATTAACCAGGAGATTATCGTACCTTCTCTGTGTCCGAAACCAGTTTCAAAGAAGGAACGCTTGTTGCACAATTTGGATGTTGTTCGCGCTCTAAAATTCTATTTAGATGCTACAAAGGATTTTAGACAAACATCTTCCCTGTTTGTTGTTTATTCAGGTAAAAGGAGAGGTCAAAAAGCAACTTCTACCTCTCTCTCTTTTTGGATTAAAAGCATCATCAGATTGGCTTACGAGACTGCCGGACGGCAGCCTCCCGAAAGAATCACGGCTCATTCCACTAGGGCTGTGGCTTCCACATGGGCCTTCAAGAACGAGGCTTCTGTTGATCAGATATGTAGGGCAGCGACTTGGTCTTCACTGCACACTTTTACCAAATTTTACAAGTTTGATACTTTTGCTTCTTCTGAGGCTATTTTTGGGAGAAAGGTTTTGCAAGCCGTGGTGCCTTCCATTTAGGTGACCTGATTTGCTCCCTCCCTTCATCCGTGTCCTAAAGCTTTGGTATTGGTTCCCACAAGTAAGGATGACGCCGTGGACCGGACACACCTATGTTGGAGAAAACAGAATTTATGTTTACCTGATAAATTTCTTTCTCCAACGGTGTGTCCGGTCCACGGCCCGCCCTGGTTTTTTAATCAGGTCTGATAATTTATTTTCTTTAACTACAGTCACCACGGTACCATATGGTTTCTCCTATGCTATTATTCCTCCTTAACGTCGGTCGAATGACTGGGGTAGGCGGAGCCTAGGAGGGATCATGTGACCAGCTTTGCTGGGCTCTTTGCCATTTCCTGTTGGGGAGGAGAATATCCCACAAGTAAGGATGACGCCGTGGACCGGACACACCGTTGGAGAAAGAAATTTATCAGGTAAACATAAATTCTGTTTTTTACCAGTGAAACCAATATAACATCTCAATATTCACAAATATACATTTCTGACATTCAAAAACAAAACAAAAACAAATCAGTGACCAATATAGCCACCTTTCTTTGCAAGGACACTCAAAAGCCTGCCATCCATGGATTCTGTCAGTGTTTTGATCTGTTCACCATCAACATTGCGTGCAGCAGCAACCACAGCCTCCCAGACACTGTTCAGAGAGGTGTACTGTTTTCCCTCCTTGTAAATCTCACATTTGATGATGGACCACAGGTTCTCAATGGGGTTCAGATCAGGTGAACAAGGAGGCCATGTCATTAGATTTTCTTCTTTTATACCCTTTCTTGCCAGCCACGCTGTGGAGTACTTGGACGCGTGTGATGGAGCATTGTCCTGCATTAAAATCATGTTTTTCTTGAAGGATGCAGACTTCTTCCTGTACCACTGCTTGAAGAAGGTGTCTTTCAGAAACTGGCAGTAGGACTGGGAGTTGAGCTTGACTCCATCCTCAACCCGAAAAGGCCCCACAAGCTCATCTTTGATGATACCAGCCCAAACCAGTACTCCACCTCCACCTTGCTGGCGTCTGAGTCGGACTGGAGCTCTCTGCCCTTTACCAATCCAGCCACGGGCCCATCCATCTGGCCCATCAAGACTCACTCTCATTTCATCAGTCCATAAAACCTTAGAAAAATCAGTCTTGAGATATTTCTTGGCCCAGTCTTGACGTTTCAGCTTGTGTGTCTTGTTCAGTGGTGGTCGTCTTTCAGCCTTTCTTACCTTTGCCATGTCTCTGAATATTGCACACCTTGTGCTTTTGGGCACTCCAGTGATGTTGCAGCTCTGAAATATGGCCAAACTGGTGGCAAGTGGCATCTTGGCAGCTGCACGCTTGACTTTTCTCAGTTCATGGGCAGTTATTTTGCGCCTTGGTTTTTCCACACGCTTCTTGCGACCTTGTTGACTATTTTGAATGAAACGCTTGATTGTTCGATGATCACGCTTCAGAAGCTTTGCAATTTTAAGAGTGCTGCATCCCTCTGCAAGATATCTCACTATTTTTGACTTTTCTGAGCCTGTCAAGTCCTTCTTTTGACCCATTTTGCCAAAGGAAAGGAAGTTGCCTAATAATTATGCACACCTGATATAGGGTGTTGATGTCATAAGACCACACCCCTTCTCATTACAGAGATGCACATCACCTAATATGCTTAATTGGTAGTAGGCTTTCGAGCCTATACAGCTTGGAGTAAGACAACATGCATAAAGAGGATGATGTGGTCAAAATACTCATTTGCCTAATAATTCTGCATACAGTGTAGTAGCTGAAAAGTATAAACAGTATGGACATTCGTGCTTATGTTTATTGTTGTATATGCAATAGCAGTTTGTACTTATTGAAGAATCAATCAATTGTTGTAAAAATCACGTCCATATAAATAGGCTAAGCATGCAGAAATAGCACACCTCCCAATCTTATCTAGCTCTCTTTACATTAAAGACTCCTTATCTTCACTCTCTGTCGATACACAACGACCAGTACAAGTACATTTTATTTTACCTATCTCTTCCACCCCTCACTGGGAACTTGATTGCTGCTTCTTGTTTACATAGACTTTCTGTAGAGAATACTAAAGTGTTCATATTTTCAGTATTATTATTATTATAATTTATCTGTAAAGTGCTGCAAAATTCTGTAGCTCTGGGTATTGAGATGGAGGTACAATGACAAAGATGTGTGATGAGATACATAACAGACTAAACATAACTAGTATAGGAGGAGGGGCCCTGCTCTGAAGAGCAGATTCGGGGTGCAGATACATAAGGTTTGGGGTAGCTTGTCACGTGGACTGTAGTTGCAGCAGTGAGTCAAGGTAGTTTAAGATTTATTTTAGGTAGGTGGAAATGAGCCTCTGACTAGGTGGGGTTTTCAGAGAGAGTCTGAACTTGGTTATACAATGTTGGAAACAGTCTTATGGAGTGGGCTAGAGAGTTCCAGAGTACAAGAGTAACGTGTGATAAGTCTTGGAGGCGAGAGAGGGACGTAGAGATAATAGGAGTGGAGAGACGTAGGTCAGAGGTTGATCGAAGAGGGCGGCTTGGGGGGTATTTGGAGATGAGTATAAGGTGGTGGTTTCAACTGGCAAAAACAGCTATTTTAAATGACAAAACAAAGGTAAATTAGGAATATATTAAAGTGGAAAGAAATGCACAGTACAATGTCCGTTTAAGGAAATAGGATTAGCTTTAGGGTTAAATCTTCATAATCTGATTAGTTTGTTTACTGTTTGCAGCAATATAATAGGATAAACAAATATATTATGAATGGCTGGCTGAACGTCATATGAAACTTTCTCCTTTAAGCTTTTAATAAGACTGAGGCTACTGACTCCAGTGTGTTAAAAACTTAGCTTGATGCAATCATTTGGTTTGTTTTTGTTTTGTCTGTTGCAATCTAATTTAAAATAGCCCTTTATCTATTGCTAAAAGTATATTTGTTATAGTTTTAATTATGCCTAATATGTATTAGAGGTACCTCATTGCAAAGGCTCTGCATACAAGATACGTTTTAAAAGCATTTTACAACTCTTGATTTTATCTTACAAATGTCTGTTGTTTTGTATTCCAGGGACAAACCATGTGAAAGGACCCTTGAATATGTTTATCTTGTATTCTTTGGTGTGGCCAATTAGGGACATATACTAGAGCTTTAGGACTGATCAAACTATCACTTGTGCAGGTTGCATTCCAGTTTTATAGGGAGTGAAAAAAACACACAATTACAGGTAAAATAGATAACTGAGGTACATAAAAAAGTTTTAAACCATGAATAAATAAACATTTTGGCCTAGAATACGAGTGGAGCGCAAAATTGCGCTTTCACAAGCACAATATTTGTGCTCCACTCAGTAATACCACTCAGTAATACCAGACACTGAACCCATTTTTTTTCTTTCATGATTCAGATAGACCATGAAATTTCAAGCAACTTTCTAATTTGCTCCTAGTATCAAATTTTCTTCATTCTCTTGGTATCTTTATTTGAAATGCAAGAATGTAAGTTCAGATGCCGGACCATTTTTGGTGAACAAAAAACATGGGTTGTTCTTGCTGATTGGTGGATAAATCCACCAATAAAAAAGTGCTGTCCAGAGTACTGAAACAAAAAAAAAAAAAAAAAAAAAAGCATTAGCAGGATGTGCTATCAGCCAATGAGCATTAGCAGGAAGTGCTATCAGCCAATGACTATTAGCAGGAAGTACAACCTACCAGTGGACATTATAGTAGGCAGTGCATATCAGCTAATGAGCAGTAGCAGGAAGTGCAACCAACCAGTGGACATTATAGTAGGCAGTGCATATCAGCTAATGAGCAGTAGCAGGAAGTGCAACCAACCAGTGGACATTATAGTAGGCAGTGCATATCAGCTAATGAGCATTAGCAGGAAGTGCAACCAACCAGTGGACATTATAGTAGGCAGTGCATATCGGCCAATGAGCATTAGTACACATTTGATACAGCAGTATTAGTTTCAGTTTAAATGTAAACACATTTCAATTGTCACACTTTTAAAGCAAACAAATAAATATATATATAAATATAATGTGTGCATATTAAATAGCACACAACTCATTCCGAAGGGCTGGCTACTGGTTTTTAATTTAAACAGCTTTCACAACAAACAAAAAATAAATATAGAAAATATAATGTGTGTGTATTAAAGGGACAGTCTAGTCCAAAAAAAACTTTCATGATTCAGATAGGGCATGTAATTTTAAACAATTTTCCAATTTACTTTTATCACCAATTTTTCTTTGTTCTCTTGGTATTCTTAGTTGAAAGCTCAACCTAGGAGGTTCATATGCTAATTTCTTAGACCTTGAAGGCTGCCTCTTAAGAATGCATTTTAGCAGGTTTTTCACCACTAGAGGGTGTTAGTTCATGTTTTTCATATAGATAACACTGTGCTCGTGCACGTGAAGTAACCTGGGAGCCATCACTGATTGGCTAAACTGCAAGTCTGTCAAAAGAACTGAAATAAAGGGGCAGTCTGCAGAGGCTTAGATACAAGATAATCACAGAGGTAAAAAATATATAAATATAACTGTGTTGGTTATGCAAAACTAGGAAATGGGTAAACAAGGGATTATCTATCTTTTAAAACAATAACAATTCTGGTGTAGACTGTCCCTTTAAATAGTACAAAAATTTGTCATTGTGGACTATCAAGAACTGCCTGTTTGTGCACAGCTCATCCTCAAGGACTGGCTAATCACTCGCCTTTAAGGACAACTCCCATCAGTTTTATTGGTGGAAAGTCACACACCTCACAAGCATAAAAAAAAAAAGAAAAGGATTTTTTATCACATGATCATGAATTTTTCAGTAACTATAAAACTATAATTGCAACTAACAGAAGTAAGGAATCATCTGAGAATTATACCTGAGAAGTGTGGCTGTGCTTTGTGAGTATGCCGCTCTGTGTCTGCGTTACCTAACTGTAAAAGAGCAAACCATGGAGAGTTAGAATCTAATCCTCAAATGGAAGATCCTTTGTTCCCCAAGACAAACTTGGCTCAGCACAATCTGTGTGTCACGCTTCAGTAAATATCTTCTGAAAACTTTCAAACTGAAAGGAATGCAACCTCTCTCAGCATTATTCTATGAGGTTATTGTGTGCATTGTGTGTACCTGAGCTAACACAATGCACGTTAGGAATATTATACTTGCTCCCTTTTTCGCTGCTGCTCAGGTAATTTTACAATATCTTCAGCTTTTCTGCATTTAAACATTCTGTTATATAATAAGAGAGATCACTATTTAGAGACGTTTTAAAAAAAAAGTTTATAAATTCAAAGCAAAATTAAACGAAAAACGAATTCCCTATAAAGAACCAGATTACGAGTGGAGCGTAAAATATCGCTTACGCCATCACACGGCATGAGAACCTAGTGCAGCAAAGGGGGGGGGGGGGGAGTGTGCAATAATGGGCAGTAAATGTAAGTATATATGTATATGCTGATATATATTTATGTGTTAATATGTGTATATTCATATATTAACACATACATATATATGTATATCAGCATATACATATATACTTACTGGGAGCACACAGTTCCCATAGACAGCAATATAAAGGCACTTTTCAGTGCTGTTTTTTCTCTAACACCTCACAGCCCCTAACTTTAATCCCTAACAACTACTTTGTGCAGTTATTTTTTATTAAAAAAATAAATGCTACATTTTTGTAAAACAAAAAACAACCTTACACTGAAATTTGGGGGCAATTGGGGCACTTTTGGAAATTGCTACTGCGGACCTGTGGTAGCAATAACCAGCCACTTGTAATGGCTGGTTATTTATCAGACGCCTTCAATTCTGTGAATTCTTGCACATGCTCAGTAGAAGCAGTTGCATCAGAAAGTGTGCCTATAATTATATTGTGCACATTTAGGTAATGGATTTGAATTGGAAAGTTGTTTAACCTTTTGAGTGCTAATGACGGCTCATAGCCGTCATGAGCACTCTCCCACCTTGAGGGAGATCTGGGGGCTCCTAACCGCTCCTACCCCAGCGATCGTACCCGTAGAGTGACAGGCATCGCTGGGGCCTCACGTGATGCGCGGTGACGTCACGCGCAATAACGTGATGATGTCACTGCACAACTTTATTTATACTTAACAATGTTAAGTATAGGAGGAGGGGGCATGCTGCTTAGAAGCCTGTATCTCAGGCGTCTAAGCAGCTACAGACCCCCAAGACCCACTGTTGGAAAGTTAATCACCTAACCTTTCCATCATTGCAAGTCTTGGGGTCTGTAAAAAAAAAAAAAGTTTAAAAAATGTTTTTCAAAAATTACAAAAATTAAAAAAATCTTAGAAAATATTAGCACCCAGGTGGTAAAGTGCTTAGCACTCAAAGGGTTAATATTGTGTGTTCTATCTGAATCATGAAAGTTTAATTTTGACTTCAGTGGTCTTTTTAAAACTCAGGCAGTATTTTTTTAGCCGATGCAGCAATGCGTTTATATTGATGCATCAAAGGGACAGTAATGTTAAGAAGCTTAGGAGCGTGCAAATGTATTTAGCAGTCTGTGGTAGCAGTGTTTGCAACAATGTATAACATTGCTATGAAAATTGTTGCACATACTAGTGCCAGATGGCTAGAAAGACGTGCACATTCCTGAACTCACCTAGGATTAAATTGGAAATTTGTTTAAAGAGACATGAAACACAATTTCTCCTGTTAAGTGTGGTCAGTCCACGGGTCATCATTACTTCTGGGATATTAACTCCTCCCCAACAGGAAGTGCAAGAGGATCACCCAGCAGAGCTGCCATATAGCTCCTCCCCTCTACGTCACACCCAGTCATTCTCTTGCACCCAACTAATAGATAGGATGTGTGAGAGGAGACGCCAGCCTACTAGGTTGGGGCGCTGTCTGGAATTCTCTGAAGGCTCAGGGATCATGGACTCAGGAGGAGAGTCTCCTGCCAATAAACATTCTGGAATTGAGAGCACTTCTCAATGCCCTTCTGGCTTGGCCCCAGTTAACAACTCGGGGGTTCATCAGGTTTCAGTCGGACAACATCACGACTGTAGCTTACATCAACCATCAAGGAGGAACAAGAAGCTCCCTAGCGATGATGGAAGTATCAAAGATAATTCGCTGGGCAGAGTCTCACTCTTGCCACCTGTCAGCAATCCACATCCCGGGAGTGGAAAACTGGGAGGCGGATTTCCTAAGTCGTCAGACTTTTCATCCGGGGGAGTGGGAACTTCATCCGGAGGTCTTTGCCCAAATACTTCGACGTTGGGGCAAACCAGAGATAGATCTCATGGCGTCTCGACAGAACGCCAAGCTTCCTTGTTACGGGTCCAGATCCAGGGATCCGGGAGCGGTCCTGATAGATGCCTTGACAGCACCTTGGACCTTCGGGATGGCTTATGTGTTTCCACCCTTCCCGATGCTTCCTCGATTGATTGCCAGAATCAAACAGGAGAGAGCATCGGTGATTCTAATAGCGCCTGCGTGGCCACGCAGGACTTGGTATGCAGATCTAGTGGACATGTCATCCTGTCCACCTTGGTCTCTGCCTCTGAGACAGGACCTTCTGATCCAGGGTCCTTTCAAACATCAGAATCTAATTTCTCTGAAGCTGACTGCTTGGAAATTGAACGCTTGATTTTATCAAAACGTGGTTTTTCTGAGTCAGTAATTGATACCTTAATACAGGCTAGGAAGCCTGTTACCAGAAAGATTTAACATAAAATATGGCGTAAATACTTATATTGGTGCGAATCCAAAAGTTACTCATGGAGTCAGGTTAGGATTCCTAGGATTCCTAGGGTTTATCCGCTAGTTCCTTAAAGGGACAGATTTCAGCTCTGTCCATTCTTTTACACAAACGTCTGTCAGAGGTTCCAGACGTTCAGGCTTTTTGTCAGGCTTTGGCCAGGATTAAGCCTGTGTTTAAAACTGTTGCTCCACCATGGAGTTTGAACTTAGTTCTTAATGTTTTACAGGGTGTTCCGTTTGAACCCCTTCATTCCATTGATATCAAATTGTTATCTTGGAAAGTTCTGTTTTTAATGGCTATTTCCTCGGCTCGAAGAGTCTCTGAGTTATCTGCCTTACATTGTGATTCTCCTTATCTGATTTTTCATTCAGACAAGGTAGTTCTGTGTACTAAACCTGGGTTCTTACCTAAGGTGGTCACTAACAGGAATATCAATCAAGAGATTGTTGTTCCATCTTTGTGTCCTAATCCTTCTTCGAAGAAGGAACGTCTGCTACACAATCTAGATGTAGTCCGTGCCCTGAAATTTTATCTACAGGCAACTAAGGATTTTCGACAAACGTCTTCCCTGTTTGTCGTTTATTCTGGTCAGAGGAGAGGTCAAAAAGCTTCTGCTACCTCTCTCTCTTTTTGGCTTCGTAGCATAATACGTTTAGCTTATGAGACTGCTGGACAGCAGCCTCCTGAAAGAATTACAGCTCATTCTACTAGAGCTGTGGCTTCCACTTGGGCCTTTAAGAATGAGGCTTCTGTTGAACAGATTTGCAAGGCTGCAACTTGGTCTTCTCTTCATACTTTTTCCAAATTTTACAAATTTGACACTTTTGCTTCTTCGGAGGCTGTTTTTGGGAGAAAGGTTCTTCAGGCAGTGGTTCCTTCCGTATAAAGAGCCTGCCTGTCCCCTCCCGTCATCCGTGTACTTTAGCTTTGGTATTGGTATCCCAGAAGTAATGATGACCCGTGGACTGACCACACTTAACAGGAGAAAACAAAATTTATGCTTACCTGATAAATTCCTTTCTCCTGTAGTGTGGTCAGTCCACGGCCCGCCCTGTTTTTATGGCAGGTCTAAATTTTTAAATTATACTCCAGTCACCACTGCACCCTTTGGCTTCTCCTTTCTCGTTGGTTCTCGGTCGAATGACTGGGTGTGACGTAGAGGGGAGGAGCTATATGGCAGCTCTGCTGGGTGATCCTCTTGCACTTCCTGTTGGGGAGGAGTTAATATCCCAGAAGTAATGATGACCCGTGGACTGACCACACTACAGGAGAAAGGAATTTATCAGGTAAGCATAAATTTTGTTTTTTCTTAAAGGATTTCTAATAGCGCATGTGATTTTAAACAACTTTCCAATTTACTTCATTGCTTCATTCTCTTGGGTTCCTTTAGTGAAGGTGTAGCAATGCACTAATGGGAGTTACCTGAACCCATTGGTAAGCCAATGGCAAGAGGTATATATGTGCAGCCACCAATCAGCAGCTAGCTCCCAGCTCCTGAGCCTACATAGGTATATTTATCAACAAAGGATTCCAAGAGAATGAAACAGATTAGAAAATCGAAGTATATTGGAAAGTTGTTTAAAATTGTATGTTCTATCTGAATCATGAAAGAAAAATGTGGTGTTTTATGTCCCTTTTAAAATGTCATACTCTGTCCAATCCATTTAAGTTTAATTTTGACTTTACTGTCTCTTTAAACTATTGGAATATATATGAGGACCCAAAGTAACATTAGGTGCATGTTTTGGGGTTTCCTATCTTTTTAACACCTGCAAGAGGGTTAAATATATATTTGGAGTTGTGCGTCTGTACTTATGAATGTACAGCTGATGAGCCAATGAGAAACAAGCATACATATATATGCACCAATCATTGGCCATACCGTTATCTGGAGCAGAAGTGGGTGCAGCTTTTTCTAAACGTTGAACCTTTTTTTAAGCAGAAACACATAAGTAAAATAATTAGTTTAAAACGAATATTCTGTAACAAAATGACAGGGCGTTTGCTGCGCCTATTACAGTGTTTAGATGGATAGAAGTCTTTATTTTAGCTATCACAAGAGCTGATATGTGCAGGAAAATATGATCAGTGATGTATATTGCAGGTCCAGAAACACACACGTATGGGATCTCCCCAAATTTTACCAATCTCCATCAGCACAGCTTGAAGATATAACCTGGTTTGGAGAGAAAGAAGGTCAGCTAAAATGCAGAAAGTGTCAGGGGAAAGAGATACATAGGGGTCAATTTATCAAGCTGAGGCGCCCCTGTCTGCTGCAGCTTGCGTCTGGTGGGCTAAATTCCGCTGCCGGAATTCAGCATTGCACACAAGCGCTATTTGGTGCTCGTGTGCAATGGACACCCAAATCCCCCTGCATGCAGGAATATGTAAATAGAGCTGAGCGGAGAATCCAATCACAGTTATGCATTTTCTCTCGCCTACTTGGATGGCTTATTTGGCTATACTTTTTAATATTTATAAATAGTTTTTAAATAACTTTTTTCATAATAAAAGATGTAAAACATGTTTTGGTTACTAGCTGCTTAGTGATAAATGCAGAGGTAGAAATCTCTTTATAGACACAGGCAAAAAATATTTATTGGAAACATATTTGAAATTATTCAAAAAGTTTAGCCAAGAGGAGGGACCAATCAAAAGCCTTGTAGGCGTGGGTAAATGCGCGGTTGTGATTGGACACTCAGTTTATACATGGCTGTCTGCAAAAAATACCCTGGACCACCGTGAGGTCACTGCTTGACTCTATTCTGAGACCACATGACTCAGATGAATGATGAGAGATTTGTGATAGTGGTTTGTGAATTAACCCTTTCATTCTCACCCTTACAATTACTTCTCTAAGCAGTTTTTATTTCAAAATCCATTAAAAGAAATCTTTTAGAGCAATGTGGCCACAAGCTTATTTTTTTTCATTTAAATGCATAGCAACCAACCAAATATTTATTTCTTATATAAAGAAATATGAACAACTCACACATTTTTCATTCCAAAATTTTGTGTAATTATCAAGCCACTTACCATTTACATTTTCATAGTGAAAGGAGTTAGCTTGCTGGTAATAATTCATGTAGATAAGGGCACCACAGATGCCAGAACTTGTTGGCTTTGCTTGAGAGTCTGAGGGTTACCCTCATATTGCCCTCGTCTCTTCTGATGGCTGTAGGATTTATTTTCACTTTAAAACATACTAAATATAATATATATATAATCTCTCTGCTTGAGCACAAGTAAATATAAGAGACAGGTGGCACACTGATTAAAGGGACACAAAATATGTGTCATGCATATGAATATGCTGGGTTTAAATACAATAAAAATTGTTTTGGCCTGCAAAAGTTTAAAGGGATATTTTTTTTCTATGTATGCATTTTATTTATCAGCAATTAAGAGCATAATTGCATAATATCTACCGTACATACAAAAGTGATTTTTTAGAAGTATTTAAAAGTGTTTGCCTGTTAGCGCACTGCTAGTAGTTTTGCAAATCAGTAACACACCACTTACCACTTAATGGTGGCCAGTTATAGGGCTAGTGGTTTATGCATTTTTGCACAGCTCTAAGCAATAATTGTGTAGCTGGCTCAGGGCATCTGCAACATAAGTTCCTGTCTCTCTAGTCTATAGCGTGTTTTCAGATGTATTTTTCATCAAGCAAGTAAGCAAAATAAATAATGAATGTGTAATAGAATATTGCTTTATTTTCATTAAAATAAAGAGACATGAAACCCTAAATGTTTATTACATAATTCATATAGGGCATGGGATTTTAAACAACTTTTTAGTTCTCTTGGTAGCCTTTGTTGAAGGAACAGAAATATGCTGCTGGGAGAAAGCTGAACACATTGGGGGAGCCAATGACAAGAGGCATATATTTGCAGCCACCAATCAGCAGCTAGCTCCCATTAGTGAATGTTTACTGGTCCTGAACCTACCCATGTATGCTTTTGAACAAAGGATACCAATAGAACAATTAGAATGTTGTGTAAAATTGCATGCTTTATTGGAATAATGAAAGTTCAATTAGTTGCTGTCCCTTTAATATATTAATTTATATTGATATTACATTTTGTAGTTACCATTGCCCTTGTAATTAAAACTTTAATAATGTGCAAAAGGAAAGATTTCCCTTTAAGATTTGTTTATGAATTTTTCCAGTATGGTACTTCAGTCTAATGAAGTTTCTTGCATTGTGTAATAGTTTTCTAATGAGTTCAGCTGTGCAAGATATGTGTAGCTCTGTCTGCCTGAGCTATGCTGTACCAGGCAGTATCCCAACTTATCAATAAATAAATGTCAGTCTATAGGAATATGTGCTACTAAATATGGTTCACTTATGGGATTGTTCTGTTTCCTTATCTTTTAAGAAAACTGTGCACCACTGTGAAAATAATCTTTAAAAATCTGTTTATCACTAATATTAGCCAAACCAAAAATATATAAAGTTAAAGGGACGTTGTACTTAAAGGGACAGACATGATTCAGATAGAACATACAATTTCAAACCACTTTACAATTCACTTCCCTTATCTAGATGTGCACAATCTTTTTATATACACACTTTCTGCTGCACCAGCTCCTACTGAGCATGTGCAAGATTCACAGGATATATGTATATGCATTTTGTGATTGGCTGATGGCTGTCACATGAGGCATTAGGAAAGAAAATGTAACTGGCATTTGTCAGAAAAAAATCTACTACTCATTTGAAATTCAAACTAAGGGCTTTTGCATTGCCTTTTTATTATGCATTTGTTGATTATGCTAATTTGTCTAAAAAGTACATGCATGTTTTGTATTGGCAATTAAAGGGACATGAAACCCAAAAAACATTATTTTGTGATTCAAAGTTTTCAATTTGCTTCTATTATCAAATTTGCTTTTTTCCAATGATATTCTGTGTTGAAGAGATACTTAGGTAGGCGTCTGAGCACTATAAGGCAGGCAATAGTGCTGCCATCTAGTGCTCCTGCAAATGAATAACATTCTTGCAAAACTGCTGCCATATAGTGCTCAAGAAATAGGTTGACTCCTAAGCATACACCCCAAAAAACTATATAACAGCAGTTTTGCAGTAGTGTTATACATTAGCAAGAGCAATAGATGGCAGCACTATTACCTGTCATGTAGTACTAATGTTATACATTAGCAAGAGCACTAGATGGTAGCACTATTTCCTGTCATGTAGTACTAATGTTATACATTAGCAAGAGCACTAGATGGCAGCACTATTTCCTGTTATGTAGTAATAATGTTATACATTAGCAAGAGCACTAGATGGCAGCACTATTTCCTGTCATGTAGTACTAATGTTATACATTAGCAAGAGGACTAGATGGCAGCACTATTTCCTGTTATGTAGTAATAATGTTATACATTAGCAAGAGCACTAGATGGCAGCACTATTTCCTGTCATGCAGTACTAATGTTATACATAAGCAAGAGCAATAGATGGCAGCACTATTACCTGTCATGTAGTACTAATGTTATACATTAGCAAGAGGACTAGATGGCAGCACTATTTCCTGTTATGTAGTAATAATGTTATACATTAGCAAGAGGACTAGATGGCAGCACTATTTCCTGTTATGTAGTAATAATGTTATACATTAGAAAGAGCACTAGATGGCAGCACTATTTCCTGTCATGTAGTACTAATGTTATACATTAGCAAGAGGACTAGATGGCAGCACTATTTCCTGTTATGTAGTACTAGTGTTATACATTAGCAAGAGCACTAGAGGGCAGCACTATTTCCTGTCATGTAGTACTAATGTTATACATTAGCAAGAGCACTAGATGGCAGCACTATTTCCTGTCATGTAGTACTAGTGTTATACATTAGCAAGAGCACTAGATGGCAGCACTATTTCCTGTCATGTAGTACTAATGTTATCTATTTGCAAGAGCACTAGAGGGCAGCACTATTTCCTGTCATGTAGTACTAATGTTATACATTTGCAAGAGCACTAGAGGGCAGCACTATTTCCTGTCATGCAGTACTAATGTTATACATTAACAAGAGAACTAGATGGCAGCACTATTTCCTGTCATGTAGTACTAGTGTTATACATTAGCAAGAGCACTAGATGGCAGCACTATTTCCTGTCATATAGTAATAATGTTATCCATTTGCAAGAGCACTAGATGGCAGCACTATTTCCTGTCATGTAGTACTAATGTTATACATTAGCAAGAGCACTAGATGGCAGCACTATTTCCTGTCATGTAGTACTAGTGTTATACATTAGCAAGAGCACTAGATGGCAGCACTATTTCCTGTCATGTAGTACTAGTGTTATACATTAGCAAGAGCACTAGATGGCAGCACTATTTCCTGTCATGTAGTACTAGTGTTATACATTAGCAAGAGCACTAGATGGCAGCACTATTTCCTGTCATGTAGTACTAGTGTTATACATTAGCAAGAGCACTAGATGGCAGCACTATTTCCTGTCATGTAGTACTAATGTTATACATTAGCAAGAGCAATAGATGGCAGCACTATTACCTGTCATGTAGTACTAATGTTATACATTAGCAAGAGCACTAGATGGTAGCACTATTTCCTGTCATGTAGTACTAATGTTATACATTAGCAAGAGCACTAGATGGCAGTACTATTTCCTGTTATGTAGTAATAATGTTATACATTAGCAAGAGCACTAGATGGCAGCACTATTTCCTGTCATGTAGTACTAATGTTATACATTAGCAAGAGGACTAGATGGCAGCACTATTTCCTGTTATGTAGTAATAATGTTATACATTAGCAAGAGCACTAGATGGCAGCACTATTTCCTGTCATGCAGTACTATTGTTATACATAAGCAAGAGCAATAGATGGCAGCACTATTACCTGTCATGTAGTACTAATGTTATACATTAGCAAGAGGACTAGATGGCAGCACTATTTCCTGTTATGTAGTAATAATGTTATACATTAGCAAGAGGACTAGATGGCAGCACTATTTCCTGTTATGTATTAATAATGTTATACATTAGAAAGAGCACTAGATGGCAGCACTATTTCCTGTCATGTAGTACTAATGTTATACATTAGCAAGAGGACTAGATGGCAGCACTATTTCGTGTTATGTAGTACTAGTGTTATACATTAGCAAGAGCACTAGAGGGCAGCACTATTTCCTGTCATGTAGTACTAATGTTATACATTAGCAAGAGCACTAGATGGCAGCACTATTTCCTGTCATGTAGTACTAGTGTTATACATTAGCAAGAGCACTAGATGGCAGCACTATTTCCTGTCATGTAGTACTAATGTTATCTATTTGCAAGAGCACTAGAGGGCAGCACTATTTCCTGTCATGTAGTACTAATGTTATACATTTGCAAGAGCACTAGAGGGCAGCACTATTTCCTGTCATGCAGTACTAATGTTATACATTAACAAGAGAACTAGATGGCAGCACTATTTCCTGTCATGTAGTACTAATGTTATACATTAGCAAGAGCACTAGATGGCAGCACTATTTCCTGTCATGTAGTACTTATGTTATACATTAGCAAGGGCACTAGATGGCAGCACTATTTCCTGTCATGTAGTACTAATGTTATACATTAGCAAGAGCACTAGATGGTAGCACTATTTCCTGTCATGTAGTACTAATGTTATACATTAGCAAGAGCACTAGAGGGCAGCGCTATTTCCTGTCATGTAGTACTAATGTTATACATTAGCAAGAGCACTAGAGGGCAGCACTATTACCTGTCATGTAGTACTAATGTTATACATTAACAAGAGCACTAGATGGCAGCACTATTACCTGTCATGTAGTACTAATCTTATACATTAGCAAGAGCACTAGATGGCAGCACTATTACCTGTCATGCAGTACTAATGTTATACATTAGCAAGAGCACTAGATGGCAGCACTATTTCCTGTCATGTAGTACTAATGTTATACATTTGCAAGAGCACTAGATGGCAGCACTATTTCCTGTCATGTAGTAATAATGTTATCCATTTGCAAGAGCACTAGATGGCAGCACTATTTCCTGTCATGTAGTACTAATGTTATACATTAGCAAGAGCACTAGATGGCAGCACTATTTCCTGTCATGTAGTAATAATGTTATACATTAGCAAGAGCACTAGATGGCAGCATTATTTCCTGTCATGTAGTAATAATGTTATACATTAGCAAGAGCACTAGATGGCAGCACTATTTCCTGTCATGTAGTACTTATGTTATACATTAGCAAGGGCACTAGATGGCAGCACTATTTCCTGTCATGTAGTACTAATGTTATACATTAGCAAGAGCACTAGATGGTAGCACTATTTCCTGTCATGTAGTACTAATGTTATACATTAGCAAGAGCACTAGAGGGCAGCGCTATTTCCTGTCATGTAGTACTAATGTTATACATTAGCAAGAGCACTAGAGGGCAGCACTATTACCTGTCATGTAGTACTAATGTTATACATTAACAAGAGCACTAGATGGCAGCACTATTACCTGTCATGTAGTACTAATCTTATACATTAGCAAGAGCACTAGATGGCAGCACTATTACCTGTCATGCAGTACTAATGTTATACATTAGCAAGAGCACTAGATGGCAGCACTATTTCCTGTCATGTAGTACTAATGTTATACATTAGCAAGAGCACTAGATGGCAGCACTATTTCCTGTCATGTAGTACTAATGTTATACATTAGCAAGAGCACTAGATGGCAGCACTATTTCCTGTCATGTAGTACTTATGTTATACATTAGCAAGGGCACTAGATGGCAGCACTATTTCCTGTCATGTAGTATTTATGTTATACATTAGCAAGGGCACTAGATGGCAGCACTATTTCCTGTCATGTAGTACTAATGTTATACATTAGCAAGAGCACTAGATGTCAGCACTATTTCCTGTCATGTAGTAATAATGTTATACATTAGCAAGAGCACTAGATGGTAGCACTAGTTCCTGTCATGTAGTACTAATGTTATACATTAGCAAGAGCACTAGATGGCAGCACTATTTCCTGTCATGTAGTAATAATGTTATACATTAGCAAGAGCACTAGATGGTAGCACTAGTTCCTGTCATGTAGTAATAATGTTATACATTAGCAAGAGCACTAGAGGGCAGCGCTATTACCTGTCATGTAGTACTAATGTTATACATTAGCAAGAGCACTAGATGGCAGCACTATTTCCTGTCATGTAGTACTAATGTTATACATAAGCAAGAGCACTAGATGGTAGCACTAGTTCCTGTCATGTAGTAATAATGTTATACATTAGCAAGAGCACTAGAGGGCAGCGCTATTACCTGTCATGTAGTACTAATGTTATACATTAGCGAGAGGACTAGAGGGCAGCACTGTTTCCTGTCCTGTAGTACTAATGTTATACATTAGCAAGAGCACTAGATGGCAGCACTATTTCCTGTCATGTAGTACTAATGTTATACATTAGCAAGAGGACTAGATGGCAGCACTATTTCCTGTCATGTAGTACTAATGTTATACATTAGCAAGAGCACTAGATGGTAGCACTATTTCCTGTCATGTAGTACTAATGTTATACATTAACAAGAGCACTAGATGGCAGCACTATTTCCTGTAATGCAGTACTAATGTTATACATTAGCAAGAGCACTAGATGGCAGCACTATTTCCTGTCATGTAGTGCTTTAGGCATGTGCATGTTACCTATCTAGATATTCCTTTAACAAAGAATAACATGAGACCGAAGAAAATTTGATAACAGAAGTAAATTGGAAACTTTTTTTAAATTGTATTCTCTATCTGAATAATGAAAGAAAAAATTTGGACTTCATGTCACTTTAAGCTAAAATTAGAAAATATTTAATGTTTTTTTTACACAAATTATCAGTGAATCAGTTTATATTAAATGATGCAATTTGTTTGTGCTTTGGATAGCCTATGTAACATTTATAAATAACAGAAAATGTTATAATGCAAAGTATTTATTGGGCGCTACTCGCACACTTCATTATGCCACTTGACTGAGCACACTTTTTGTGGAGAACACTGCATGTCATTTGCACAGTCACATTTGGGAACAGTGAGGCTTTAGCTCGTGAACAGAAAACGCCTGTGATTGGCAGGGTCATGCGACTGCAACTTTTGATTGGCTGACCAGTGTGTTCTGTTTGGGAGCTCCAGAACAGGACTTTACTTATTGTATTTGTTTAACCCCTTTGCCTACTAATCTAGAGTCAGTAATGCAAGCATTATTTAGAGCGTGCAACACTAACATTAGAATGTCTCATTTTATGGGCTGTTTTTATTCTCAGAGAGGAAGTATCACAGGGGCAGAACAATAATGGAACCTTGGTTTTAGGAAAAAAGTTATGACATTGTACCTGTTCCTGCTATTGTCTTGTTTTTATAAAATTAAACATGACATACGGTCCCCATGGATATGCATTAACCCTTTACATTTCAAAGATGGCGGCAGAGTATTTGATGGCCATAAAATTAAAGGGATAAATTCAGATAGTCGGTCATTTTTAAGACACTTCTATTTTTAAATGTGCTTTGTTCACTTGGTATCCCTTGTTTAAAAAGAATATGCAGATATCCCACACTAGCTAGATGTGTTCAATTAGCTGTGAGTAGTGCAATGTTGTTCTATTATCAAATTTGCTTCATTGTCTTATTATTCTTTGGTGAAAGAAGTAGATTGTTTAAAAATGTATGTTCTATCCAAATCATGAAAGAACATGTTTGGGTTTTCTGTCCCTTTAAGGCAATAGTACAATTGCAGATGAGGCAGGTTCATTCATACAAACCAATGACGAATATGGCTGTGGATAGTGGCATTCTGCACTTTTCAGAGCTGGATTCATTAGTTTAAAAGTGCAACACAAATCCAGATCTTTCAAACACATAATTCTGTCTTCAACAAAAGCCAAATGCCTCTGTCTATATCACATACCCATTGCAGAGCACAGTGGGAGGCGTGAACGTGATGTTGCGCTTCTGAGTCTCAGATACAGATATTTCTTTACTGTCACTGCAGTCTGTAGCCTTTACAGCCTTTAAAATCAGTAGATAGTCCAGCCCATTTATTGGGGGGGGGGGGGGGTGAGGGGAATGTTAATTGAATGATATAAAGTCACTTGTACAGATAAATTCCTGTTATTGGAGAAAGCTGTGTGATATTTGCCAGTTTACAAAGTGGTTTCATTAGCACAGCGCTCAACCATGGCAGATAGCAGTATGTGTAATTAACTGTCATGTCAAAGGGTATTTGCTTACTGCATATACAACTGGCTTCTCCGCGAAGCAGACCACTTTTGCTGACACAGTATGTATGTAAACTTAAGTAATAGCCTCAATAATCTTAGCAGAAAATGTATATTAGACATAGGGCATCTGCTAACTGCTTTTAATAGAATGAAGTAGGTGACAGTAGCTTTCTGCTTAAAGGGATAGAACAATGTACAAAATAAAAAAGGCCCCAGTGATTTAGAGCATATTATTATTACATTATTGTTTGCATATAACCCCTGCAAAGCACTACAGTGACCTAGCTGAGCCTACCTAGGTATGTTTTTCAACAAAGGACATCATAAGAGCAAAGTAACTTTGATAACAGAAGTAAATTGAAAAGAATATTAAAATGACCTGCTTATTATTGACAGACAGTATAAATTTGGACTTTTTTGTCCTTTTAACCATTTGATTTCTAGAAAGGGCTGCTACTCATTGCATCCTTCCCTCTCTGGCAGCCAAGGGTTAATATATATGGCTAATATAATATCCCAGGCACTTGTACCTATGAAAGAGTACAGAAATCACGATAAGAGAAATATGTACTCAGCCGAGCTACAGATACAGGAATTTATTTTGTCAGTGTAAAAATAAGCTTTAGAAATAGACATTGTTTATAATGGCCGCACATTTTCATCCCGCCAGGGCGGCTTTGCCCGAAATAAACCATTGCAAGCCTCAGAATATTTTCCTTATGCACATGGTATATTTATCTTTGCGCTGGCAAATTTCAAAGTTGAACATATCTCATGCTATTTTGGCTTTGTTTTTGTTTTTTCACATTGGATACATACTACTCAAGTAAAAAAATAATAATAATCTGCCTCCAACATCCAGTATTTTTAGATTTCTTCCCAACTTGTGGTATGAAAAATACTTCAAACACTGGAGGAATTTCCCTTATGAAGAAGCAAAGAACAATATTTACTATGTGCGTTTTTGTGTGCAAATTTAAACTTTTTCAAGAATTGCCAATGAAAACTGATGGAACATCATAGCCCCTTTTTATTACGGCACAATTAAAAGAAGTGTAGTTGTTTTTTTTAAACTAAAGAAGCTTACTTACGCCTATCCAAATGGTCTACTCCTGCAAGCACTAAGGGCTAGATTTATCAAAGCTGAGGCGTACAGGGGCACATATACGCGCCCCTGTACGCATCAGCTCGCCTGTGGCGGGGCGAAATTACCCGCAGGTAATCAACATTGCACACGAGCGCAATTTTGCGCTTGCGTGCAATCCCGCCCGCTGCCCGCGCACAGCCAATCACGCGCGGGCAGGAGCTGTCAATCTCCTCGGTCAGACTCGACCGCGGAGATTGAATTTCGCCACCTTAGAGGTGGCGAAGAGCTTAGGGAAGCAGCGGTCTGGTGACCGCTGCTTGATAAATTATGGCGAGCAAATTCTTGTGAGAACTTGCAGCCGTAGGGGCTTGATAAATCGAGCCCTAAAGGCAGCAATGCTTCTCGCAGTTTTACTCCCCTCTATATACTGTATGTACATTATGCACTGCCCAGATCTGAACACACTTCCACTTTATAGCCAGTGTAGATTTAATTTGGGAACTCACATTTGGTAGGAAAATCTAATTTTTTTTGTGTGTGATTCAGACAGAACATACGATTTTAATAACATTTTTAATTTAATTCTATTATCCAATTTGCTTTGTTCTCATCATATTCTTTGTTGAAGAGATAGGTAGGTGTCTGGAGCACTACATGGCAAATGGACAACATTCTTTCAAAACTGGTGCTATATAGTGTTCCAGACATCCCTGCTTTTCAACAGAAGATACCAAGAGAACAAAGAAAATGTTATCATAGAAGTAAATTAGAAAGTTGATTAAAATTGCATTGTGTTATTCCTTAGTAAAATGAAAATAGCCACAGTTTGGGGCACACAGCCAATTTCATGCCAGATTTCTTTTGGAAAATGTGCAACACG
Organism: Bombina bombina; assembly: GCF_027579735.1. Lineage (NCBI taxonomy): Eukaryota > Metazoa > Chordata > Amphibia > Anura > Bombinatoridae > Bombina > Bombina bombina. The sequence goes on from NC_069508.1 coordinate 203,414,779, forward strand.
CTAATATCTGTTTGGCTATACAGCAGGGAATTATACATAGTTACAAATGTGCCATATATATGGGGGGCTTTATCAGCTTAGCTCCCCCCTCCACTGCATTAAGAGCCCCCTGGTAATATTAAGCAGCTACTATATAGAATTCCTAATAGTTCCCACATCCTTAGTTACAATTCGGGTGTAAACTTCAGGCTACATCATAGTATTCTTAACGTACCCTGATTGGTTAAAGGGGCACTAAACCCAAAAAATGTTATTGCAAGAATTGACAGTTTATTATTTGAATAAAGAAATGTCAGTATACATTTGTAAACATTTTTATTGTTTTATTTACAAAGCGACACTGAATATTTAATTATTTCCAAGCCCTGTGTGATACTCATTATTCATGTCCTATTATAGAGGGCTACCTGTGTGCCAGGCTCATGAACGCACACGGATGCGCACACCGGGGCATTTCATTACCCTACATGTCACGGGCAAACTAAAATGGACACATTGGTAGTGCATGTGTCATTTCTGTAGAGCATGGGAGCATCTTGAAGTTTAATATTCTAGAGTGTGCATGCGACAACTACAAACAAAACTGTGCATGTAATTGGGAGTGAGCTTGCATAATCTTTATTATGCAAAGGGATCATTAATTATTGGCTTAAAGGGATACTAAACCCAATTGTTTTATTTAATGATTCAGATAGAGCAGCAATTTTAAACAACTTTCAAATGTACTCCTTTTATCTATTCTTCTTTGTTCTCTTGCTATCTTTATTTAAAAAGCAGGAATGTAAAGCTTAGGAGCCAGCCCATTTTAGGTTCCTCACCCTGCATAGCGATTGCTTATTGGTGGCTACATTTAGCCACTACTGTTAGCCAGGGCCGCCACTAGAAATTTTGGGGGCCTTTACTTAACCATTGATCAATCACCCCTTGACATGTGCAACTTTTGACCAAGTGACTAAAACGTATATGCACTTTATTCTTAAGTGTAGTCAAACTTGGAAATGTTGTAAAGGTAGTAACACACAAATACAGAAACACACAGACACACTCATACACTGAAATACACACTGACACTTAAGGATTCACATATAGACACTCAAACAGACACGCAAAGATACACACAAACACTCTCAGACACTCAGCTTTTGTTTACATTTACCTGACAAGTAATGAGGTAGACTACAGCTTTGTCAAAAGGCGATTTACAAGACAAAATATGGAGTTCTGATTATCTTTTTGTCAAGGAAGATACCAACTATATGCTGACAACAGCATGCAGTGGCTGAAAGGAAGGGCCCTGAACTACCCAAACAATAATTTACAGGTTAAGTGGTGGATTGGTGACTTCCAGAAAGGTCTCATTAGTCTCAAAGTCTGTAGAAATATGTGAATTATCTGTAGTAAGGTCAAAATGTCATAAAAAGGAACAGACAATGGACACACAAACTCAAACACAAACTTGCACATACACCCAAGGAAACACAGACAGAGAAAGCCTCAGAAAACACACAAAGACATACACACACAAAGAGAGACAACCACAGAAAACACACAAAGACATATATAGACACACACACCCTCACAGAGACATCCACAGAAAATGCACAAAGACAGACACACATATCCTCACAGAGAGATCCACAGAAGAAAAATACATACACACTCATAGAGACACCAACAAAAGCACAGACACCCACAGAAACACTCACAGGAGGTAAAATGTCTGCACATTGCCATCCCCTAAATCAACAGTGTGTGACATACATAATAAAAAAAAATAGCAGAAATTAAGAGATCACTTCTTAAATAATTATATTTGTAAATGTGCAAACAAAAATACTTTTGTGAATTCAAAGTTGTACATTATTGATTTGTCAGAATGGGTAGATGAAGAAGTACTTTTAAAAGGTTGACATATGCTTGGGTCCCCCCCCCCATTTCTCTTGTTAAGTGTATTCAGTCCACGGGTCATCCATTACTTATGGGATATATTCCCTTCCCAACAGGAAGTTGCAAGAGGATCACCCAAGCAGAGCTGCTATATAGCTCCTCCCCTCACATGTCATACCCAGTCATTCTCTTGCAACCCTCAACATAGGAAGGTCGTGAGAGGAGTGTGGAGTTTTTTATACTTAACCCCTTAGTGACCAGAGCACTTTTCCATTTTCTGTCCGTTTGGGACCAAGGCTATTTTTACATTTCTGCGGTGTTTGTGTTTAGCTGAAATTTTCCTCTTACTCATTTACTGTACCCACACATATTATATACCGTTTTTCTCGCCATTAAATGGACTTTCTAAAAATACCATTATTTTCATAATTTACTATAAAAAAAATTATAAAATATGAGGAAAAAATGGAAAAAAAAACACTTTTTCTAACTTTGACCCCCAAAATCTGTTACACATCTACAATCAACAAAAAACACCCATGCTAAATAGTTTCTAATTTTTGTCCTGAGTTTAGAAATACCCAATGTTTACATCTTCTTTGCTTTTTTTGTAAGTTATAGGGCCATAAATACAAGTAGCACTTTGCTATTTCCAAACCATTATTTTTCAAAATTAGCGCTAATTACATTAGAACACTAATATCTTTCAGGAATCTCTGAATATCCATTGACATGTATATATATATATTTTTTTAGTAGACATCCCAAAGTATTGATCTAGGCCCATTTTGGTATATTTCATGCCACCATTTCACCGCCAAATGCGATTAAATACAAAAAATTGTTCACTTTTTCACTAATTTTTTAACAAACTTTTGGTTTCTCACTGAAATTATTTACAAACAGCTTGTGCAATTATGGCTTAAATTATTGTAAATTATTCTCTGGGATCCCCTTTGTTCAGAAATAGCAGACATATATGGCTTTGGCGTTGCTTTTTGGTAATTAGAAGGCTGCTAAATGCCACTGCGCACTACACGTGTATTATGCCCAGCAGTGAAGGGGTTAATTAGGGAGCATGTAGGGAGCTTTTAGGGGTAATTTTAGCTTTAGTGTAGTGTAGTAGACAACCCCAAGTATTGATCTAGGCCAATTTTGGTATAATTAATGCCACCATTTCACCGCCAAATGCGATAAAATTAAAAAAAACTTTAAATTTTTCACAATTTTAGGTTTCTCACTGAAATCATTTACAAACAGCTTGTGCAATTATGGCAGAAATGGTTGTAAATGCTTCTCTGGGATCCCCTTTATTCAGAAATAGCAGACATATATGGCTTTGGCGTTGCTTTGTGGTAATTAGAAGGCCGCCAAATGCAGCTGCGCATCACACGTGTATTATGGCTAGCAGTGATGGGGTTAATTATGTAGCTTGTAGGGAGCTTGCAGGGTTAATTTTAGCTTTAGTGTAGAGCTCAGCCTCCCACCTAAAACATCAGACCCCCTGATCCCTCCCAAACAGCTCTCTTCCCTCCCCCACCCCACAATTGTCCCCGCCATCTTAAGTACTGGCAGAAACTCTGCCAGTACTAAAATAAAAGCTATATTTGGGCTTTTTTTGTGTGTGTGGCATATTTACATATGCTGCTGTGTAGGATCCCCCTTAGCCTCCAACCTCACTGATCCCCCACCAAACAGCTTTCTAACCCTCCCCCTCTGCCTTAATGGGCGCCATCTTGGGTACTGGCAGCTGTCTGGATGAGATTATGGACAAGCTTAAAGCACTTAAGATAGCTAACGCATTTATTTCTGATGCCGTTGTACATTTAACCAAACTAACGGCTAAGAACTCCGGATTCGCCATCCAGGCGCGCAGAGCGCTATGGCTTAAATCTTGGTCAGCTGACGTGACTTCTAAATCCAAATTACTTAATATTCCTTTCAAAGGGCAGACCTTATTCGGGCCCGGATTGAAAGAAATTATTGCTGACATTACTGGAGGTAAGGGTCATACTCTTCCTCAGGACAGGGCCAAATCAAAGGCCAAACAGTCTAATTTTCGTGCCTTTCGAAACTTCAAGGCAGGAGCAGCATCAACTTCCTCCGCCCCAAAACAGGAAGGAACTGTTGCTCGTTACAAACAGGGCTGGAAAACTAACCAGTCCTGAAACAAGGGCAAGCAGGCCAGAAAGCCTACTACTGCCCCTAAGACAGCATGAAGAGAGGGTCCCCTATCCGGAAACGGATCTAGTGGGGGGCAGACTTTCTCTCTTCGCTCAGGCTTGGGCAAGAGATGTCCAGGATCCCTGGGGATCCTGGACATCTCTTGTTGGAGATTATATCTCAGGGATACCTTCTGGACTTCAAAGCTTCTCCTCCACAAGGGAGATTTCATCTTTCAAGGTTATCAGCAAACCAAATAAAGAAAGAGGCTTTTCTTCACTGTGTACAAGACCTCCTAGTAATGGGGGTGATCCACCCAGTTCCGCGGACGGAAAAAGGGCAAAGATTTTACTCAAATCTGTTTGTGGTTCCCAAGAAAGAGGGAACCTTCAGACCAATCTTGGACCTAAAAATCTTAAACAAATTCCTAAGAGTTCCATCATTCAAAATGGAAACTATTCGAACCATCCTACCCATGATCCAAGAGGGTCAGTATATGACCACAGTGGACTTAAAGGATGCCTACCTTCACATACCGATTCACAAAGATCATTATCGGTACCTAAGATTTGCCTTTCTAGACAGGCATTACCAGTTTGTAGCTCTTCCCTTCGGGTTAGCTACGGCCCCGAGAATCTTTACAAAGGTTCTGGGCTCACTTCTGGCGGTGCTAAGACCGCGAGGCATAGCGGTGGCTCCGTACCTAGACGACATTCTGATACAAGCGTCAAGTTTTCAAATTGCCAAGTCTCACACAGAGATAGTTCTGGCATTTCTGAGGTCGCATGGGTGGAAGGTGAACATGGAAAAGAGTTCTCTATTACCACTCACAAGGGTTCCCTTCCTAGGGACTCTTATAGATTCTATAGAGATGAAAATTTACCTGACGGAGTCCAGGTTATCAAAACTGCTAAATGCTTGCCGTGTCCTTCATTCCATTCCACACCCGTCAGTAGCTCAGTGCATGGAAGTAATCGGCTTAATGGTAGCGGCAATGGACATAGTTCCATTTGCGCACCTACATCTCAGACCGCTGCAATTATGCATGCTAAGTCAGTGGAATGGGGATTACTCAGATTTGTCCCCTCGACTAAATCTGGATCAAGAGACCAGAGATTCTCTTCTCTGGTGGCTTTCTCGGGTCCATTTGTCCAAAGGGATGACCTTTCGCAGGCCAGATTGGACGATTGTAACAACAGATGCCAGCCTTCTAGGTCGGGGCGGAGTATGGAACTCCCTGAAGGCTCAGGGATCGTGGACTCAGGAGGAGAAACTCCTTCCAATAAATATTCTGGAGTTAAGAGCAATATTCAATGCTCTTCTAGCTTAGCAACACTGAGGTTCATCAGATTTCAGTCGGACAATATCACAACTGTGGCTTACATCAATCATCAAGGGGGAACCAGGAGTTCCCTAGCGATGTTAGAAGTTTCCAAGATAATTCGCTGGGCAGAGTCTCACTCTTGCCACCTATCAGCGATTTACATCCCAGGTGTGGAGAACTGGGAGGCGGATTTTCTAAGTCGCCAGACTTTTCATCCGGGGGAGTGGGAACTTCATCCGGAGGTCTTTGCTCAACTGATTCATCGTTGGGGCAAACCAGAACTGGATCTCATGGCGTCTCGCCAGAACCCCAAGCTTCCTTGTTACGGATCCAGGTCCAGGGACCCGGGAGCGGTGCTGATAGATGCTCTAGCAGCTCCTTGGGTTTTCAACATGGCTTATTCAACATGGCTTTAGTGTTTCCACCATTTCCGCTACTTCCTCGACTGATTGCCAAGATCAAACAGGAGAGAGCATCAGTGATTCTGATAGCGCCTGCGTGGCCACGCAGGACCTGGTATGCAGACCTAGTGGACATGTCGTCCTGTCCACCATGGTCTCTGCCTCTGAGGCAGGACCTTCTAATACAGGGTCCTTTCAACCATCCACATCTAATTTCTCTGAGGCTGACTGCATGGAGATTGAATGCTTGATCCTATCTAAGCGTGGCTTCTCGGAGTCGGTTATTGATACCTTAATACAGGCTCGGAAACCTGTTACCAGAAAGATTTACCATAAGATATGGCGCAAATATTTATATTGGTGCGAATCCAAGAGTTACTCATGGAGTAAAGTTAGGATTCCTAGGATATTGTCTTTTCTACAAGAGGGTTTAGAAAAGGACTTATCTGCTAGTTCGTTAAAGGGACATATTTCTGCTCTATCTATCCTTTTACACAAACGTCTGGCAGAAGTTCCAGACGTTCAGGCTTTTTGTCAGGCTTTGGCTAGGATTAAGCATGTGTTAAAGACTGTTGCTCCGCCGTGGAGCTTAAACTTAGTTCTTAACGTTCTTCAAGGTGTTCCATTTGAACCCCTTCATTCCATTGATATCAAGCTGTTATCTTGGAAAGTTCTGTTTTTGATGGCTATTTCCTCGGCTCGAAGAGTCTCTGAGTTATCTGCCTTACATTGTGATTCTCCTTATCTGATTTTTCATTCAGACAAGGTAGTTCTGCGTACTAAACCTGGGTTCTTACCTAAGGTAGTTTCTAACAGGAATATCAATCAAGAGATTGTTGTTCCATCACTGTGCCCTAACCCTTCTTCAAAGAAGGAACGATTTTTGCATAATCTGGACGTAGTCCGTGCCCTGAAGTTCTATTTACAGGCAACTAAAGATTTTCGTCAAACGTCTTCCCTGTTTGTCGTTTATTCTGGTCAGAGGAGAGGTCAAAAAGCTTCGGCTACCTCTCTCTCCTTTTGGCTTCGTAGCATAATACGTTTAGCCTATGAGACTGCTGGACAGCAGCCTCCTGAAAGAATTACAGCTCATTCCACTAGAGCTGTGGCTTCCACCTGGGCCTTTAAGAATGAGGCCTCTGTTGAGCAGATTTGCAAGGCTGCGACTTGGTCTTCGCTTCATACCTTTTCAAAATTTTACAAATTTGACACTTTTGCTTCTTCGGAGGCTGTTTTTGGGAGAAAGGTTCTACAGGCAGTGGTTCCTTCCGTTTAAAGTTCCTGCCTTGTCCCTCCCATCATCTGTGTACTTTAGCTTTGGTATTGGTATCCCATAAGTAATGGATGACCCGTGGACTGAATACACTTAACAAGAGAAAACATAATTTATGCTTACCTGATAAATTTATTTCTCTTGTAGTGTATTCAGTCCACGGCCCGCCCTGTCTTCTTTGAGGCAGATCTAAATTTTAATTAAAACTCCAGTCACCACTGCACCCTATGGTTTCTCCTTTCTTGTCTTGTTTCGGTCGAATGACTGGATATGACATGTGAGGGGAGGAGCTATATAGCAGCTCTGCTTGGGCGATCCTCTTGCAACTTCCTGTTGGGAAGGGAATATATCCCATAAGTAATGGATGGCCCGTGGACTGAATACACTACAAGAGAAATAAATTTATCAGGTAAGCATAAATTATGTTTTTCCCCAACCAAGAGCACCTCTTTAAATCTGGTGTACAAATGTTCCCATCTGTCAGCTGTACTTATGGATTTTGAAAATACTGTACTCTATATGGTCTTGGTAAAACCATAATCTGTGTCACTAGGTCTCATACCATTAAATCTGGTTAAATGCAGGATTTAGGCTTGTTTGTACATATTTCAAAATTTAGTCAGCTGTAGTGTAAACTGAACAGTGTTAAGTTAACCTGTCTCATTTCAAACACTGAGCAATCTTAGCCTGATAGTATAACATTTTATGCAGATGTAAAAAGCTTAGATAAAATGCCTCCTGGCATCTGGAAAGTCCTTGCATAAAGGGGCAGTAAACTGGACTGTAATTTAAAAAATAATAATAATAATAATAAAAAATAAATATATATATATATATATAATCATATCTAGCAAAAGGTCACCTACCATTTGTGTATTGAGGAGTAAACATTTCTGCATGGTTTTAAATATAGCATTTCTACAGCATTGTCAAATTGTGTCAAATTGTGTTTATGGACCCCTGGCCCCATCATCACACAACTACCACACAACCACCACACAACTACCACACAACCACCACACAACCAGCACACAACCACCACACAACTACCACACAACCACCACACAACTACCACAATGAAATTACAATCTGAAATTGCACAAATAAATAAAAACATTTACTAAGTAAGTCCTACCTACTCTGCAAATGAAAGTGATCTGCCATCTGACTCAGGCACACACTGTACAAGCTGAAGTGCCAAGTCTGTCTCACACTGTGCATAGTGGTTTAGTGCACACTCAGAAATCCTCTCAAATGCTAATACTTTACTCCTTGTAATAACATTTCCCATGCTCAATAGCAATCTGCTGTAGCGCCCTCTGGTGGCTGCAAAAATCTAAAATAAAAAAATAATAGTTGTGCTTGCCTCATGGGGCCTCCTGGCCCATTGAGCCCCTGACAGTCACCCTATTCACCCCCTGATGGCGGCCCTGCTGGTAGCTAGTGAAATACATCTAGTGAGCCAATGACAAGAGGCATATGTGTTTAAAGGGAAGTACACACCAATATTCATATAGCTGCATGTAATAGACACTACTATTAAAAAGAATATGATTGAAAAGTAGATGTCCACAGCACTTTCTATTAATTCAATCCTTATTTCAGACACACATCATGCAATGTTCTGGGTTCAATTTACCCTTATTCAAGCATTGACAGAACCCCTGTCTACATCGGCACTGACACTCAGGGCTGCTGCTGTTCAGGTTTTTGTGTTACAATAAAAAGAATATGCACAGATACTTGTCTAAAAAAATAGTAAATAAAAATCTCCCAGTTTAGTGCTGTTGATAATGTTAGGCTGGGACACCCCCTGAAAGTATCTGAGAAAGCAGGAAGAGCAGACCCTATCCCCTGTATATGAGAAGAACCATTACACAAACAGGAGCAAGCAGGAATCTGTAGATTTGAGTCTACATCTGATACTTTGGGGCTTGGTTAGGAGTCTGAAAATCAGCACAATGTTATTACAAAATAAGCAAAACTATACATAGTTACAAAAACACCCCCAGATGGGCTATAGAAATGTATTGTCTGCAAAACATGTATGCAAAGAAAAATCTAGTGTACAATGTCCCCTTAATTTTGACTGTAATGTTCCTTTAACTTTTAGAAATATGGAAAAGAGACACAATTTAACCCTATAGGTGCCAGGGGGTGCTGCACCGTGTTACCATGCAATACTCTGTTGCCCTCATTAGAAGCAAAGGTGTTTAAAAATGTGAAAATAAGAAGTGGGGAGATGAATATCCTTTTCAAATCAAACTGTACATATATGACTGATTACAAACTGTACATATATGACTGATTACAAACTGTACCTATATGACTGATTACAAACTGTACCTATATGACTGATTACAAACTGTACCTATATGACGGATTACAAACTGTACATATATGACTGATTACAGACTGTACCTATGACTGATTACAAACTGTACATATGACTGATTACAAACTGTACCTATGACTGATTACAAACTGTACATATATGACTGATTACAGACTGTACATATATGACTGATTACAGACTGTACATATATGACTGATTACAAACTGTACCTATGACTGATTACAAACTGTACATATATGACTGATTACAGACTGTACATATATGACTGATTACAAACTGTACATATATGACGGATTACAAACTATACATATTTGACGGATTACAAACTGTACATATATGACTGATTACAGACTGTACATATATGACTGATTACAGACTGTACATATATGACGGATTACAAACTGTACATATATGATGGATTACAAACTGTACATATATGACTGATTACAGACTGTACATATATGACTGATTACAAACTGTACATATATGACTGATTACAGACTGTACATATATGACTGATTACAAACAGTACATATATGACTGATTACAAAATGTACCTATATGACTGATTGCAAACTGTACATATATGACTGATTACAAACTGTACCTATATGACTGATTACAAACTGTACCTATATGACTGATTACAAACTGTACATATATGACTGATTACAAACTGTACCTATATGACTGATTACAAACTGTACATATATGACTGATTACAAACTGTACATATGACTGATTACAGACTGTACATATATGACTGATTACAAACTGTACATATATGATTGATAACAAACTGTACATATATGATTGATAACAAACTGTACATATATGACTGATTACAAACTGTACATATATGACTGATTACAAACTGTACATATGACTGATTACAGACTGTACATATATGACTGACTACAGACTGTACATATATGATTGATTACAAACTGTACCTATATGACTGATTACAAACTGTACATATGACTGATTACAAACTGTACATATGACTGATTACAAACTGTACCTATATGACTGATTACAAACTGTACATATATGACTGATTACAAACTGTACCTATATGACTGATTACAAACGGTACCTATATGACTGATTACAAACTGTACATATGACTGATTACAGACTGTACATATATGACTGATTACAAACTGTACATATATGACTGATTACTACAACTACTAGAACCTAATCGGCATGTAGAGGAGAAATTCAACAGTTCACCAAAAACTGAAAGAGCTGCATATTTCTGGGAGTCCAGAAGATTTGCTGTTGAGCTTTTTTTCCAAGGATGAGCAAGACCACCCAAGGGCATTGAAATTCTATTACTTTTGGTTAGTTTTAGTGGGGTATAAAGACAATAAAGATATAGTGTACAGTTTCTAATTCGAAACAGCTTTTATGTGTGAAATCTGCAAGTGCTTAAAATGAAGCATAAGCCAAATACTACTCCAGTGAGTGTGAAAGATGTTAGAAATTGTGTGTAGTTTCAGATTTTTCTCCATATGGACTTCTTAGGCTAAGTGACCTTATGTGGCCATTCGCTGACCTTTCTCACACATGGATTGCTCAGTACAAAGCAAATTTATGACTGTTTACTCTCTCCTCCTATCAGCGATTAGAGTGTAATCATATGGTCTATCGATCATGTGATTAATCGTCTGCCTAAAGAGGCAGCAAGTCCTGCTGAATCCTGCACTGCACCAGGCTGAACTTTAACCTTTTATACAAACTGGAAGAGTAAATATCTGTAGCTGGTGGCTGATGCTCTCTCTGCAGGAGGCAAATCCCCTAGTTTTGTAGCATTGAATTCATGTTCTGTTTAAGCTCATCTACCAGTGTACGTAGTTGCTTGCCTGACAGTACATGAAATTAAGACCTTATTGTAATACTATCAGCACAGTGGTCATCCATCTTTTGGTTACAGCTATTGGAATCTCTGCTTGTGTGCTAGAGGATTGTGGGTAATAGTGAGGTTGTGCCCATAGCAGGGGTGCTATTGTTTTGTTCTAACCCCTCACAGTATTTTATCTACCTGTTGTCATTCCTGTTCTTCTCCCTCTCTAATTTATGAAACAGAAAAGTACAAATGTTTATCATGTGAAATAACGTGATTTGGACACATTTAAAATATTTTTTTTTTGCCTGAAATAAATGTTATTTGGAACAGTACAAACTTTGAGATTGTATAATAAATTAGTTATGCATAATAAAACAACTTTGCATTATATTTTCATTATTTATTTTGCCCTCTTTTCATATAATTTAACTCTGACAATTGTGGGGTTTCTACTTCTGAGAATTGGAAGAGCACACAGGAAAATATATCAAGCCTAACCCTGCCACACACCTAATGAAAGGGACAGTAAACAGTTATGCGTAGTAATACAACTTTACTACTAACACTTCAAATGTGAGCAGAATTCACTAAGGGTGTCCCTATTCAGGATCTAGTTGTTATGAGTCTTATGGAACTGATTCACTGGAGAGATGTTTGAGCTTTAGTGAATATGCTGCCTGGAATAGCATATAAACTAGTGAAGTGTTAACATAACCAATACAACTCTCGTCCTTTACAGAGAATTTCTCCTAAAAAGGGTTAAACATTTTGGTGTACACTGTGGAGCATATGGTAGGAGAAGCAAACATGAGGAAATGAATAATATATTTTACGTACAAACTCTCTAGTATCCTGCTTGTTAAAGGACGCTTCTCCTTGCACATTTTTTTATTAATGTCTACAAATGTCTGACATTTGTCACGTGTATTTGATGGATGAATCATGGCACTAAATGTAATGTTGTGTTCTTGCCCTCAACGTCCCTTTCCACGTTTATTTGATTTCAGATTTGCTACCCAGCAATGAAGATTTGATATAAGTCAAATGTGTCAAATGCTTGTATATGTTTTTCATGAGACATTGTATACAATCAGATGGTTCTTCAACATCTGTGACTCCCTTTAAAGGGAAATTATATGTAATATTTTATTTTTTTTCCATCTGAAAGGGGAAATTGCTAAATTGATTGCAGTTGTTAACTTTGAGTGGACAGATTTATGTTGCTGTGTTGGTGTCAACAAGTACAGCACTAGTATTTGTAATTACTAGTAAGTGAACATAGACTAGTCACTAGCAGATATGTAACTTTAGCCATTTAAACCTAATTTACTTTAGTTTTTCACATGCAATAAATATTCTTTTGCACCTCGCATTGACAGTTCTACACCTGACATCTCTACATACAGTCTAGAGCAAATTTGTCTTGAAAAAAATGCTCTGTTATTTTAAAATCCTAGGACAATTTGAAAATTGTTTAACATATTTATTTTCAAAGGGACAGTAAAGTCAAATTAAATTTATATTGGACTGGATAATCACAGCATTTAAAAAAATGTTCCAATCTAATTTTGCTTAGTTCTCTTTGTATCCTTTGTTAAAGAGTAACCATGGGTGAGCTTAAGGGTGTGCATGTGTCTTTAACCATCTAGCATCAGTGTTTGCAACAATGTTTACAGCAATATTATACATAGTTACAAACACTGCTACCAAATAATGCTGCAGACACACTATGATAGCAGACTTTGTAATTATATATAACATTGTTTTAAGCATTTTTGCAAACACTTGCCTGATGGCAAAGGACACGTGCACACTTCTGCGCTCACTTAGGATAACTCTTTAACAAAGGATACCAGGAGAACCAAGCAACATTGATAATGGAAGCAAGTTGAAAAGTTGTTTAAAATTGCTACTGTATCTGAATCATAAAAGTTTAATTTTGACTTTACTGTCCCTTTAAATTGTTCTAATATAGTGCATTATAATCAGTTTATAGGATTTACAGGAAAATTATCTTACATGTGTGTGTATATATACTGTATATGTGTGTGTAAATATGTGTGTATATATACTGTATATGTGTGTGTGTATATATACTGTATATGTGTGTGTATATATGTGTGTATATATATATATATACTGTATATGTGTGTGTATATATACTGTATATGTGTGTGTGTATATACTGTATATGTGTGTGTATATATACTGTATATGTGTGTGTGTATATATACTGTATATGTGTGTGTATATATGTGTATATATATATACTGTATATGTGTGTGTGTGTGTGTATATATATATACTGTATATGTGTGTGTGTATATATACTGTATATGTGTGTGTATATATACTGTATATGTGTGTGTGTGTATATATACTGTATATGTGTGTATATATGTGTATATCAGTGATGTGCAGTCACTAGAGGCAGGTGAGGCAGTGCTTCACCTCTCATATGGGCAAAAATATATATATTTTTTATTGGCTTTAAAAAAATAAAATTAAAAAAATTGCAATTTTTTTTTCCCCAGCATTTTTTTTTTCACAGCTACATGTTGTGCAATGGAGAGGCACAAGCAGGTCTGCCCACCATTACACAACATGCTGCGCCACCTACTGGATTAAAGTGGTTAAGCTCATTGCATGTCCCATAATTGCTTATTTGAGGCAATCCTATTTGGGCTGACCCAATCTAGTGAGAGGCATTAGTCAGTGGAACTTAGGGTTGGGGCTGGATGTTAAATCATATAGAACAAAACAAAAACTGAAAAAAACTACTTTCATTTATTTTGTTGCTGTCCTGTGAAGCTGCCAGCTTTGCTAAAGTGAAAAAGAGAGTTCTGTACTACCCCTCTAAGTGCAGTGGAATGTGCCACTGTCACTTCCTTAATACAGACAGAGGCAGAGCAGGAAGAGATGCAGTCAATGAGCAGTGTTTAAGACACATCTTTGAAGTTCTACAACCTTAGATTTCACTGAAAGGGGTTCTGTTAGTGAAAATTATAATTTAATGAATGTGGTTTAGTGTTTTTTGTTTTTTTACTCTTTAACAGCAGTTGAAGGATCGTTTTTGTATATTGTTTCCTCAACCTTTACACCCACTAACTTAACAGCTTGCCTTCACTTTCTGAACTCTCTGTAGCTCTGCTGTTTTATTACTTAAAAATGCAGTGGTCTCTCTCCCCCCCCTTGTGTGTGTGTGTGTGTGTCTCTCTATCTATCCATCTCTCTCCTTATGTGTTGTTCTCCCCCATGGTCTCTTTATCTCTCTGTCTCTCTTCCTCCCCCTCTGACTCTCTCATCCCTTATGTGTCTCTCTAACCCTCTGTGTTTGTGTCTCTCTCTCTCTTTCTCTAACCCTCTGTGTGTGATTGTGTGTGTGTCTCTTTCTCTATCTCTAACCCTCTGTGTTTGATTGTGTCTCTCTCTCTTTCTCTAACCCTCTGTGTGTGATTGTGTGTGTCTCTCTCTCTTTCTCTCTCTAACCCTCTGTGTATGATTGTGTCTCTGTCTCTCTCACCCTCTGTGTGTGATTGCGTCTCTCTCTCTAACCCTCAGTGTGTTATTGTGTGTGTCTCTCTCTCTTTCTCTCTCTCTAACCCTCTGTGTATGATTGTGTCTCTCTCTCTTTCTCTAACCCTCTGTGTGTGATTGTCTCTCTCTCTCTCTCTCTCTCTCTCTCTCTAACCCTGTGTATGATTGTGTCTCTCTCTCTTTCTCTAACCCTCTGTGTGTGATTGTCTCTCTCTCTCTCTCTCTAACCCTGTGTATGATTATGTCTCTCTCTCTTTCTCTCTCTCTCTCTCTCTAACCCTGTGTATGATTGTCTCTCTTTCTCTTTCTCTCTAACCCTCTGTGTGTGATTGTGTCTCTCACTCTTTCTCTCTCTCTCTAACCCTCTGTGTGTGATTGTGTCTCTCTCTCTTTCTCTCACTCTCTAACCCTCTGTGTATGATTGTGTGTGTCTCTCTCTCTCTAACCCTCTGTGTGTG
>NC_069508.1:203435032-203537532 GCF_027579735.1 Bombina bombina
TATATATATATACACACAATGTGTGTGTGTGTGTGTGTATATATATATATATATATATATATATATATATATATAAACACAATGTGTGTGTGTTTGTGTGTGTGTGTGTGTATTGCTTCAGACTTGATAAAGGAAAGAACTCTTCCGAAAGCTTGTCAACTTATAAATGTATAGTTAGTCCAATAAAAAAAGTATCATTGCTCAATGCAATACTCTTGTTATTTTGATATCTAAATCTCTGGACTAACACGGCTACTCCAATCAACGTATATATATATATGTGTGTGTGTGTGTGTGTATATATATATATTATTTTTATTTTTTTAGTTTTTTTTTTAACTTGTTTGGGAGTTGATGATAGCTGAAGAGTAAAATGCATTTCTGTGCAATAATAAACTTTTAGTAGCTTGATTAATTTTCTCTTCCGTTTGCCTTGGTTGCTGTTAGAGCGAGAATACAGCATGTCAGATTTGAAGTGCAGAGATTAGAATGGAATGTGCAGTTTGGAAACGTGGCAGCTTAAAGCACTGTGTATGGTTTAAATTATCCTTAAAAAAAAATACAGAATAGCTTCAGGTCATATTTAGGAGGAAGGCAGAAGCAGAAGTGGGCTGTTGTGTTTTTTTTGCTTCTCATATGACCATCCCACTTTCCCATGTTTTAACAGAGAGAGGCTTTAGGCTTCTTTAGACCAACCACACAGCTTCTTAACTGACCACAAAAAGGAAGCTTGGCAGAGAAGCTGTAGGATTAATGCCTACTGTCTCTTTACCAGTCACAATGACAAAACACATTGGAAGTTTGCTTGTTGAACTCTTTTGACGAGCTGACTATTATTTGTGCTGTGGGCTCATTTTAGCATTTTTTTAGTATTTTATTTCAGTGGGAGAGCAGGAGTCTGCTTGAGAAGTGAAAAATCAAGTTTTAATTCCATATGTATTTATTTATATGTATTTATTTATTATATGTATTTATTTATATGTATTTATTTATTATATGTATTTATTTATATGTATTTATTTATTATATGTATTTATATGTATTTATTTATTTATATGTATTTATTTATATGTATTTATTTATATGTATTTATTTATTATATGTATTTATATGTATTTATTTATTTATATGTATTTATTTATATGTATTTATTTATATGTATTTATTTATTTATATGTATTTATTATATGTATTATATGTATTTATTTATATGTATTTATTATATGTATTATATGTATTTATTTATATGTATTTATTTATTTATTATATGTATATATTTATTATTTTCTTTTTACTCCAGAGTTTCACCCTGTTCCACATACTTTTTCTACTTGTAAACCTGGTTATTTGTTTTAATTGTTTAACTTTTTTTTATTTCAGATTTGTTTAGATTTTTATTGTATTTTACAGAGTCATATATTTATTAATGTTTTCATTCTTCATTTTCTAACCCTAAAGTTTACCACTGTTTCTTAAACATTTTCTGCATGTAAATCAGAGAAAATCATTTTTGTTTTAAATTATGGTTTTAATATTTTTTTTTTTCATTTTTTTGTTGTTGTTGCTTTTTTCCTATCCTCCTAAGCAGAGTAACATGATTACATTATATTTCATTTGTATTCAACTTTTTTTCCCGTTTTTTATGATTCATCTCCTGACTCTGACTCGAGTTTCTTGCTGGTTCTTAAATGTTTTCTTGTTTAAATCTGGTTATCGGTTTTATTCCTGAGAAATTTATTTTTTGCAGGAACAAGTTTTGATTAAATTTTTGCTTTTTTAATACAGATTTATTTTTCTATTTTTTTTTGTGGGGTGGGAGGAATTTTGTTCGATCAGCATATGCATTGTTAAAAAAAAAATCTGTTTAAAGGGGTCAGTCAAATTAATGTTACACCGATACCAGCAAAAGAAAAAAAAGGATTTTAAAGATTTAACCCCCTCGAAGGGACATTAAAGTCAAAATTAAACTTTCATGGTTCAGATAGGCATGCAATTTTAAACAACTTTCCAATTTACCTTTATCATCAAATGTGCTTTGTTCTCTTGGTATTCTTAGTTGAAAGCTAAACCTAGGTAGGCTCAAACTGATTTCTTAACCGTTTAAAACTGCCTCCTATCTCAGTGCAATTTGACAGTTTTTCACAATTGGATAGTGCTAGTTCATGTGTGCCGTATAGATAACATTGTGCTCACTCCCGTGGAGTTATTTATAAGGCATCACTGATTGGCTAAAATGCAAGTCTGTCAAAAGCAGAGGCTTAGATACACTGCAATCACAGAGGTAAAAAGTGCATTAACATAACTGAGATAAGGGGCTGTCTGCAGAGGCTTAGGTACAAGGTAATCACAGAGGTAAAAAGTGCATTAACATAACAGTGTTGGTTTTGCAAAACTGGGCAATGGGCAATAAAGGGATTATCTATCCTTTTAAACAATAAAAAATTTTTAAGTAGACTGGCCCTTTAACTTTGCTTGTGATTACCGGGAAAGCCTGTAAAACACTCTATGTAATATATCTGGATAAATTATTTTCTTTGGCTGTGGATAAGAAAAGTGGTGTTTTTTCTATTTAAAACATAATGCTGTTTCATGTGAGTGTTATGGATACAGTCAGTAATAATAAAGCTAAAAGTATCAAATGTAATTACCAGAAGTGTGCTGTAAAATGTAATTATTTTTACATTTGTGCCGCAGAGCGACATCAGAATTAATTTTTGAATGAATATACTGAGAGAAGAGCTAATTTATTGTCATTAGTAAATGAGTCTATTATTGTAATGTTCTCTATTCTGAAGCCATTGGGTTTATCTGTACCACTTAAATTCGGCATTAAGGATTTGTTCTGGTGGGGACCATTCTTACAAATATAAGAGGAGGAGACGGGAAGCTTATAAAGCCGTAATCTCTCTCTTGGTTATTAGCAGATTATCACTTCCCCATAAGTGTTAGTTTAAGTGCGCATCATACGCCTAGACTTGGTGTAATAGATGTTGATACAGCTTAGCAAACCTAGAACATGCTTTTTGGTAAAGTTAAAGGGGCATAAAACTCAAGTTGAATCTTTCATGAATCAGATAGTGTACTATGTGCAGAACATTGCTACAAACATTATTGCAAATCCAGCTGTAATATCGATACAAAAAGCTTTTGGTGTGTGTGTATATATATATAAAGCTTACTCTGAGATGACATACTTAGTTTATATTATTAGCACACATAAAAATTGTTCTCAGTAGCAAATAGAAATAGTAGCATGTCCCAATATATAATATAATAATATAATAAAGAGGACTGCCAACAATATTAATTATCCACGTTTAAAAAGGTAATAAAGGTAATGACTCTTGCTATAATAGATATGATGCATATGTTCAGGGGGGGGGGGGGGGGGAAAGCACCCTACCGTACAGAGTCCTGAAAGCGCACATGTCCTCCTGTCAAAACCTTCAGTGCTGCTCCTTACACCTCCCAAAGTGCTCACTGTACTGTGAGTGGGCTTTTAGAGAGAGGGCCGACGTGCAAGGAGTAGTAGCCAACGCTGAAAATAAATAAATATTGTACTTACACCAGTGCTAGGCCCCGCCGGGCACTCACTGTGCTTGGGTTCAGCACACTCACAGCACTCTCTTTAGTGCAGCCCTGCGCTACTCTGTCTATTTAAAAACTTATTACTGCTCCTATTCCCACGCCCCCAGGGGATGCGTTCCCCACAGTTCGAAGACCACAGCCCTGGACCAAGGGTCAGTAATGTTGGATAGCAAATTCACTGTAAAACACAGGTGGGGTGCTATATAGCAAATCCTGTGTGTGGAACCCAAATATCTCCAAAGTACCAACAAAGTCATGTACTCACAAATTATTCAAAGTCAAGCGACTTATGTCCATGCGTGGTCTGAGGTCTCTTGAGTTCCTCAGTTAACTTTTACCTTTATGGCAAACAGCCTACACCAATGCCAATTCTAATTACAGAATATTTATTAAAAAAATTGCTAAACACTTCATGGACTGCAAACTTGCTTAAAACACTACTCTCCACTGACAAAAGACGGAGGTGGGTGATACAGCTGCTGACCACTCAATGACAACAATATAGGAAAATAAGCATTAGCTGTATGGGCGACTGGGGTACCCAGTAAGTATACAGTTATGAGGCTAGAAATAAACTGCTAAACAGATTAATGATCTAGGGGTACGGTTGCGACTTCGGCCATGTTTTCCTGGACAGTTATGAGTTACACATGCTGCAGGGTGAGCAGGGAGGAACATGAATAGTGCTGTCCAGGGTCACTATATTTGTGTTCTGTGCAGGTGCTCAGTGTATGTTGCCCTCTCTAAACCCTGCAACATGTGTAACTCATAAATGTCCAGGAAAACTTGGCCGATGTGGCATCCCTATTTAGGGGGTTGATTGAGAGAGTAACTTATAAACATTAAGTAATATGGTTTAAAACAAAAATTCAAAATACTGTCCCTTTAAGAGGACACCACCAAGCAAAATACAGCAGATGTTTGAATATTTAATGACTAAGTCAGCTAGCAACTTACTATCCAGAGGAATATAATGTTTGCATAGTACTCAATGTATTCAGTATGGGGAAATGTAAATATGTGCAGACACTGGCCTAGATTAGAAGGATGCAGAGAGAAAACTCACTCCATTTGTAATGTTATCTTGTAGACTAGTGATGGATAACCTTAGCACCCCTGATGTTTCCGAACTGCATTTCACAAGATGCTCAACTAGACTGCAGAGTGCCTAAGCATTATGGGAAATGTAGTTCCAAAACACCTGAGGTACCAAGATTTTTATCCATTATAACTACCCCAGAGCTTAACAAATATCAGGCACCATTATCCCTTGGGCACAGTAAATGCCCTTTCCGTAGAGAGTGGCGATCCAGCTTGTTTTTCCAATGTTGCTACCATCCTTTTATAATATTTTTATTATACTTAATTATTATTATTTATAAAAAAAATAATGCTTCAGCATCTCATACAATAGTTGTGCATCATAAGTTATGTTAAACAAACATGTTTATTAATTTATAAAGTGATTATATGAGTTAAACTTTGTTTGTTCGCTGTACGGTATTTCTGAGTACGTTCTAATACAAATTGCAGATTCACATACTGTGCTTTCCTAGGTAGACATTAAGCAGCTCAGACCACAATATTATTGATAATAAGAATTTGATGAGATCCATGAGTTCTTAAGCTCTGGCACGCATAGTGTGGGCATTAAGTATAGGAGGCATATTAACAAATTGCCATGCTGTGTGCCAAACTTCATTTTCATCTCTACAAAATCTCTTGCCTTGCACTTTCCCCTGTCTGTCTCACAAGAATGGACTTCTTAATGTTCGGCCTTTCCTTGGCTTGTTTCAGTATCTTTATTATTCACACCCTAGTACACCCCAATATCTTCTGTTCTATAATATATTCTTGTCAAAGTAATGCAGACTGAAACGCTGGTCCCTTTAAAACAGGTAATGAATAGGATCTGCTAAATGACTTGAAATGGTTAATGCAACTTTAGTTCAGTGCGGTCATCATTCATTGTTTTAAACATCTGTATTAAAACGCCTGTCTGCCCATAGTAATGAATTCCACATTTAAAAGAAACAGAAAACCTGTGCTCTAAGTATTCGGTTAAAATAGTGGTAGCCATTTTTAATGTGCCTTTAACTCAGGCATACAACTGTGAATATGCTATATGTATGAGGAGTGTCTTTTATTGTACCCCAAGTACTTTTCAAATATTTTAATTTACTTTTCTGTGACCAATTAGCAACAGGTATTAATGAGGTAAATAGCCCTGAATCCCCAGTAAACCGTACAACAGATGTGTACCTAGCTTATGTAGCTGATAGACAATAGTGGCCTGTATAAGTATGCACATATTTTGTAAAAATATTTGTAGTTATTCAATGCACATACAAAAACATTTGCCAGTAGTTTTTTTTGCTTTTGTTTTTCAAGCAAGCTTTAATATGTAAACAAAAATGCAACCTTTAACCTTTTACCGCCGTTATGCCGTTGTATTCCGTCCAAACGGCGCTGGGCTTTAGCACCGTTAGGACGAAATACAACATCATAGCCGTTGGATGTCCTGAAGTCAACTGTGCATCCGGGATTTAATCGCAGTCTGGAGGGTGTTCCTAGCGTCATAAGGACCCCCCCCCAGACACGATCCCATAATTGATTGCGGGATTTCAATTTGGAACGTTGTTCCAATGTAGACATTATGACCCTGTCATGAAAGGGTTTATATGTAAACAAAAATGCAAGCTTTAATATGTTAACAAAAATGCAAGCTTTTGATATAGACCACTGTATTTTTATACTACAATATATCTTTAAATAAATGCAAGATGTTGCATTTACTTACCCCCACCAAAAAAGTACCTGGATTTTCTATTTCCTTATTTAAGTCTTTAGACGTCAATAATCTTAGAATCAAAAAAGTGTTTTTTTTTTTAATGTTAAAGTGAAGGTGAAAGCCTGTTTTTTAAAAATACTATTAAAAACAGGGGCACTTTCATTCATCAATGTTTACAAAGCAGCCCCAATGACTAATCCGGCTTCCTCCAATCACAGCATGGCCTCAGGCAATGGCTACCCTGGGGGGAAAGCCGTGATTGGAGGAAGCCGGATTAGTCATTGGGGCTGCTTTGTAAACATTAACGAATGAAAGTGCCACTGTTTTAATAGTATTTTTTTTAAAAACAGGCTTTCATTTATCAAGGTTTACCTTCACTTTAATATAGTTACAGGTACAAAGCCCCAAACCTGGAATTCCAAAATCTGAAATTATTCTGAAATACAAACTTTTTCTTTAATATTTTCGTAGAAATAAAATAATTGAAAATCACTATTTTTCCTACCAGTAAGCCACAATGTTCTTTGCCTGCTTCTTTGGTTTGTTTTTTTGTGTTCTGAAAATACAAATTCTAGTCTGTATTTATTTAAAACAACTATTACCCTTCTGATTACAATACTGTATTATCTTTCTGATAATACTATTTAAAAAAACAAAACAAAAAATATATAAACTGTATTATCCTATGTAAATATTGCCTAATTGACATTAAATATTGTTGTATGCAAAATATAGAAATATTCTGAAATGAAAACTATTATGAAGTCTAAACATGTTCCGGTCCCAAGCAGTGTGGATAAAGGTTCTTTTACCTGTATTATTTTTTATTTCCAAAGTACCAACAAGTTACACATAACTGGACAGTGAAAAATAAAAGATTAAACCATGTTGCCGTTTCAGATGTTTTTTTGGAATATGTCTCCTCCATTTAAAGACAACACGTAATTCTTGGTACTGTATCGCTCTAGAAGTAGGTTTACAACATTTCCAAAACTGAAATTGCCAATTAATTCTTACTCTGCTTTTGCATTTTTGTGTTTGATCTTTAGTTTGTTGAAAAAAGTGATATTTCATTTTTATGCTTTTTCGAACTGAAAAGTCAAACTTTCTGGAATTTCATACTTTAAATACATCTGTGGTGTCTAATTTTGTTGCTAATTACATTTGTGGTTGTGAGTTACGTGCAGGACAAACATAAAATAAGGACTCCATAAATCTTTCTTGGGCAAGCTCCCCCCCAATTAAATATACTTATTTTGTATGCAGCTAGTTTAACCCATGGTGCAGTGGTAAATTAAACTATTGCAACTGTTTTAAACAATGGTGAACCATTTTAAAATATGATAATGTAGAGGTAGCTAAACGTTAAAACCCCCAAGATCTGCTTCGTTGTAATTTAGTCAGCAAAAAAAGAGAAAGTATACAATAACATTTTAGATGAATAGCAATGTATATATATTTTTTTTAATAATCGAGGCTGATGCTAATTTGACAGACGTTCAATTTTTTCGTTATTCTTTTACAGCAAAATTAAAGGGACATATTTTTATATGTGCAGAGTAAATATCAGTGTTGCATTGAAAAAGATCTGTATTTAAATAAATTCCAATCTGCAGGTTTGCTGAACCTCTGATTAATGCAGACACCTGATTAACAAGCAAACAACCACGTTTTATGCACCAATCAGAAGTTTAGAATTCTCCAAGACTGACATATTGCACATGCCCCAGTGCCATTCTTAGAGGTTAACCCCTTTACTATGAATGATAGTACATGGTTATCATTCACAGTGCATTATCTGCAGATGGCAACTATGTGTTGTCATCTGAAGGGAGGTGCTTTTGGAGCTGACCACAGCCGCACCCCCCCCCAGCAGTTACAGACCCATATGCATGGGCAGAAACCTGGAAACCAGGAAGTATTGCAAAGATGGGTGGGGGAGGATAAGTGTTCAAACCCCTTGATTTTAGCTCCCTTAAAGGGACAGTATACACTCATTTTCATATAACTGCATGTAATAGACACTACTATAAAGAATAAGATGCACAGATACTGATATAAAAATCCAGTATAAAACTGTTTAAAAACTTACTTAGAAGCTCACAGTTTAGCTCTGTTAAAAAGGTAGCTGGAAAGCCCACTGCAAGTGGGAAATATCAGACACTCCCCTCTACCCCTTCTTTTGCATATGAAAAGACCCTTTACGCAAACAGGAGCAAGCTGGTAGGTAGCTGACGGTATTCACATAAAACTTTGGGGCTTGGTTAGGAGTCTGAAAATCAGAGCCATGTTTTTTAAAAATAAGCAAAACTATACATTAAAAAAAAAAAAAACTTTTTGGGCTATATAAATAGATAATCTACAAAACATTTATGCAAAGAAAAAATGAGTGTATAATGTCCCTTTAAGCTCTAGAAACCCCCAAGACCCACAATTGCCTGCTTTTTCGATGTCTAACTTGGGGATATAATAATCTGCAGGGTCTACTGTAAAAATAAATAAATGTGTGTAAGTTTTGCCAACATTAGAGGTTACATGTGTGCAGCATCTAGGAACTCCTACACAGCTCAGCACAGGGAGGGAAATGACCCAGAAGTTAAAGGATAAAACATAAATCTAAGTAGACTTATTTTAATTGTAAGTATATTGGTAACTTGTTTAAAAAACTGTTCCAGGGATATTGACCACCAGAATATTTTTCTATGGAATATCACTTAAAAATATCTTTTTATATTTATCTAATTCTTCTCTTTAATGATGTGAAATAAAGCTTAACAGGATATTGTTTATTTCTGCATTGGTCCCACAGAGAAGGTTGCTTTTAGTAGATTGTGATATATTTTAATAGATCAACAAAATAAAGATTTTGTATTCCATAAGGTTTTAAGCTCTCACAGAAAAGACCTGTAAAGTCGTGTAAACCTGTGGAATACAAAGGCTTGATTTTGTTGGTCCATTAAGGGGACGGTAAACACTGTGTAATTATAAGACATTTCTGTTGTGTTGCTATAGAATAACATATCAGCCAAGTCTTAATGTTGTAAAACAAGTTAACATTAACATTACTGAAATTATTTTTTAATAGCCAAACTCAACCCACCTTTTGCATTATTTTGGGAAGCCAATCTGGGCTTTAGATTGCTGACAACAAGGCTAACAACTGTCATAAAATTTTTATAAAGTACCCTGCTCTGTAGTTGTTATCAATTAAAGCCAATTAGTGAAAGATATGTAACAGAGGCAGCCTTGAAAAGTCAACAGGGTTCATTTTATGTTCGGAGATGTAGAAATTGCTCAACTGTCAGTTAAATGACATTAAAATATATTACAAAGTGGTTAAAGCGTAACCCGTTAATGACATGATGTACCTTTTGGGTTGCATGTCATTAAGAGGGGTTTTATGCCATTAAAGGGACAGTATACACTCATTTTTTTCTTTGCACAAATGTTTTGCAGATGATCTATTTATATAGCCCATAAAGTTTTTTGTTTTTTTATATAGTTTTGCTTCTTTTTTAATAACATTGCTCTGATTTTCAGACTCCTAACCAAGCCCCAAAGTTTTAGGAGAATACCGTCAGATACCTACTCCAGCTTGCTCCTGTTTGTGTAAAGGGTCTTTTCATATGTCTTATTTCCCACTTGCAGTGGGCTTTCCAGCTACCTTTTCAACAGAGCTAAACTAAGAGCTTTATACTTGATTTTTATATCAGTATCTGTGCATCTTATTCTTTATAGTAATGTCTATTAGATGCAGTTATATGAAAATGGGTGTATACTATCCCTTTAAAAGCCGACATATCAAAGTACTAAAACAATAATAATTAAAATGGGAAACCTTTTAAAGGGATACTAAACCCAATTTTTTTATTTCATGATTCAGATAGAGCATGAGATTTTAAGCACCTTTCTAATTTACTCCTATTATCATTTTTTCTTTGTTCTCATGCTATCTTGATTTGAAAAAGCAGTACTGCAAGCTTTAGAGCCAGACCATTTTTTTGTTCAGCACTTGGGTAGCACTTGCTGATTTGTGGCTAAATGTAGCAAACCAATCAGCAGCTCTACCAAGGTGCTGAACTAAAAAATGGTCCGCCTCCTAACCTTTTATTACTGCTTTTTCAAATCAAGATAACATGAAAACAAAGAAAAATTGATAATAGGAGTAAATTAGAAAGTTGCTTAAAATTGCATGCTCTATCTGAATCATGAAAGAAAAAAAATGAGGGGTTAGTATCCCTTTAAATATCTATAACAAATAAAAGTAAATATTATTATATAATCTTTAGTTGGTGACATAATAGGGAATTTTAAAAATGTTACCCTTTTTGTATGTTGTCCATTTGTTGCTTCCATTTTTATTGATGGTTACATGTGTATGATGGTTACATGTGTATGATGGTTACATGTGTATGATAGTTACATGTGTATGATGGTTACATGTGTATGATGGTTACATGTGTATGATGGTTACATTTTTATTGATGGTTACATGTGTATGATAGTTAAATTTTTATTGATGGTTACATGTGTATGATGGTTACATTTTTATCGATGGTTACATGTGTATGATAGTTAAATTTTTATTGATGGTTACATGTGTATTATGGTTACATTTTATTGATGGTTACATGTGTATGATGGTTACATGTGTATTATGGTTACATTTTTATTGATGGTTACATGTGTATGATGGTTACATGTGTATTATGGTTACATTTGTATTGATGGTTACATTTTTATTGATGGTTACATGTGTATGATGGTTACATTTTTATTGATGGTTACATGTGTATGATGGTTACATTTTTATTGATGGTTACATGTGTATGATGGTTACATGTGTATTATGGTTACATTTTTATTGATGGTTACATTTTTATTGATGGTTACATGTGTATGATGGTTACATTTTTATTGATGGTTACATGTGTATGATGGTTACATTTTTATTGATTGTTACATGTGTATGATGGTTACATTTTTATTGATGGTTACATGTGTATGATGGTTACATTTTTATTGATTGTTACATGTGTATGATGGTTACATTTTTATTGATGGTTACATGTGTATGATGGTTACATGTGTATTATGGTTACATTTTTATTGATGGTTACATTTTTATTGATGGTTACATGTGTATGATGGTTACATTTTTATTGATGGTTACATGTGTAGGATGGTTACATTTTTATTGATGGTTACATTTTTATTGATGGTTACATGTGTATGATGGTTACATTTTTATTGATTGTTACATGTGTATGATGGTTACATTTTTATTGATGGTTACATGTGTATGATGGTTACATTTTTATTGATGGTTACATGTGTAGGATGGTTACATTTTTATTGATGGTTACAGTTGTACATTTCTATAAAACTTTCAGTACTAATACATAAAGAATACAACTATTGTTTTCTGTACAGTTCTGCCATCATATTGACTAGCTGTGTCCTGTCTAGGCTGTCCCTGTAAACAGTTAACTGAAACCATCTCTAAACCTGATCTGCAGACTATCCCCTGAGGTGCTATCAAGGTCAGTTCTAAAGAACAGTTTCACTGCTGTGCTAAACCAGTCTAGCAGCTGTAGTGTAGACCTAGGCCAGGCTCTTGGAAAGTCACAAAATGAAAATTGTGCAGCTCATAATTTGAAACCACAACAATTTTTAATAAACATTGTAATTTAACACCCAAAGAAATTTGAATTCCTTCACTGGAATCTTAAATCAGTTGTGACCTAAAGGGGGAATTGCATTCATTTTTTTTACATATGCAGAGCAAATAGTAGCAATTAAGCACTGCAGTGAAAAAGAAATGTTTTAAAGTTATTTAACACTTTGTTTTTCAGATTAGTAGCAGTTAAGAAATACACCACTTGAAAGTCCTGGTGGAACTTATGTTGGCGGTCTTTTTTTTTCTGTAGTCAGTTAGGAACAAATGTAAATGAGCTGATACTCTGATCTGAGCAAACAATATGTAGCATGTTGCAGTAATACATGTGCCTGCTCTCCTTTGCTTTGACCAATTAGGGGCAGATGGAAATGAGATAACCAATCACTTTATAAAATGTTGGGAGCTGACATTGTATAATGCAGACCCTCCAGCCTCTCTGAAAGGAATTAAAACAAGCTTAGTTTATTTATAGATATTACAGATGCCTTATTTATAAGTATTTATTGGTATTATAGGTACTTTATTTGTAGCTATTTATTGGTATTATAGTACTTTATTTGTAGGTATTTATAGGTTTTATAGGTATTTAATGTAGTGGTTAACAAATCTGTTTAACGTTTAGGTGCCAGATTGTGGTATTTATATATAGATGTATGAAGAATAAACAAAATAAATGTTAGGAGCCAGGGGTAAAATTCTAGGAGCCAGTGGCTCCCTGTCTTCTGTGTTTGTTGAGCCCTGATTTTTTGGTATTATAGGCACTTTTATTTAGTATTATAACTACTTTATAGGTATTGCTTGTACTTTATAGTTATTTATTGGTATTCTAGGTACTTGATTTATAGATATTATTTATACTTTTTAGGTATTTACAGGTATTAGAGGTACTTTACATGTACTGATAGGTATTATATGTACTTTATTTATAGGTATTTATTAGGTATTATTTATACCTTATAGGTATAATAGATACTGTAATAGGTATTTTCCGATATTATAGGTACTTTTTTTATAGGTATTACATGTACCTTATTTATTTATAAGTACTTATAGGTATTATATGTACTTTATAGGTATTTATTAGGTATTATTTATACTTTAGAGGCATTTACAGGTATAATAGATACTTTATTTATAGGTATTTACAGATATAATAGGTACTTTATTTATAGGTATTGATAAGTATTTTGCAACCTAATTCAGAATAAATAATGATTGATCTTTTTTCCCCCTCAATAAAACAATTTTATTAAATGGGGCGTTTAATGTCCCTTTAATAAAAATAAAAATAGTTAATTATATGTTATGGATACACATTGTAGACTCTAGTCCCATTCAGCTCCTTCACAAATCCATATAATGTGAACATAACTGTTACTTAGTTAAAGTGAAGGTAAACTTTGATGAATGAAAGTCCGTTTTTTAAAAATACTATTAAAAACAAGGGCACTTTCATTCATCAAAGTTTACAAAGCAGCCGTTTTGATTAAAAACGTAACTTTTTTTTCTTTTCACAGCCAGAGCAGCTTCCCCCTCCTGGAAATCCTCTCTTCACACGTCAGCAATGACTAATCCAGCTTCCTCCAATCACAGCATGGCCTCAGACAATGACTACCCTGGGGGGAAAGCTGTGATTGGAGGAAGCCAGATTAGTCATTGCTGACGTGTGAAGAGAGGATTTCCAGGAGGGGAAAGCTGCTCTGGCTGTGAAAAGAAAAAAGGTAAGTTTTTAATAAAAATGGCTGCTTTATAAACTTTGATGAATGAAAGTGCCCCTGTTTTTAATAGTATTTTTAAAAAAACGGGCTTTCATTCATCAACGTTTACCTTCACTTTATTGTATCCCACTGTTAACCATTACAGCACTCCAGGTAGGGTGTCCACTCTCTCCGTTCTCTTGAGATCCTGTATTTTTCTATTGATCATTCCCTTAAAGCTTTCTCACTCCATAGAGTAACTTGGGAAGTGAGGAGATAGAAAGCTTATAGAGGTGGTTAGTGAATGGATTCCACTGTTAGTGTTGTAATAAAAATAAATCTGATCAGTCTAGCTAATGTCACATCAGATCTATGGGTATTAGAATGGGTAGGGTCTGGGGAAAAAAAAGAAGCCAGGGAGATAGGGCTCATAGACTTTTACTTTTGGTTCCAGATTTCTTTTTAAATTATTATTTTTACTTTATGCTAAGACCCTTTGTGTGACTCCTAAATCATTCAAGGCTGTACTCTTACTGGCTGCTATATTTGAAAACAATATCTCAACTCTCTGAAATACTGATAGGCAAGGGGCAGTGGCACCAGGGCCCACTACCTGGTGGTAGTGATAGCAGCCAGTCTATATAGTCTATACATATATACCTGTGCAGAATGTGTATAATCCTAATGCAGCAGAATGTGTGTGTAATCCTAATGCAGCAGAATGTGTGTAATCCTAATGCAGCAGAATGTGTGTGTAATCCTAATGCAGCAGAATGTGTGTGTAATCCTAATGCAGCAGAATGTGTGTAATCCTAATGCAGCAGAATGTGTGTAATCCTAATGCAGCAGAATGTGTGTGTAATCCTAATGCAGCAGAATGTGTGTGTAATCCTAATGCAGCAGAATGTGTGTGTAATCCTAATGCAGCAGAATGTGTGTAATCCTAATGCAGCAGAATGTGTGTAATCCTAATGCAGCAGAATGTGTATAATCCTAATGCAGCAGAATGTGTGTGTAATCCTAATGCAGCAGAATGTGTGTAATCCTAATGCAGCAAAATGTGTATAATCCTAATGCAGCAGAATGTGTGTGTAATCCTAATGCAGCAGAATGTGTGTAATCCTAATGCAGCAGAATGTGTGTGTAATCCTAATACAGCGGAATGTGTGTAATCCTAATGCAGCGGAATGT
The DNA here is from genome assembly GCF_027579735.1 of Bombina bombina. NCBI lineage: Eukaryota > Metazoa > Chordata > Amphibia > Anura > Bombinatoridae > Bombina > Bombina bombina. Next base: position 203,449,980 of record NC_069508.1, read on the forward strand.
GTGTAATCCTAATGCAGCAGAATGTGTGTGTAATCCTAATGCAGCAGAATGTGTGTAATCCTAATGCAGCAGAATGTGTGTAATCCTAATGCAGCAGAATGTGTGTAATCCTAATGCAGCAGAATGTGTGTAATCCTAATGCAGCAGAATGTGTGCAATCCTAATGCAGCAGAATGTGTGTGTAATCCTAATGCAGCGGAATGTGTGTAATCCTAATGCAGCGGAATGTGTGTAATCCTAATGCAGCAGAATGTGTGTAATCCTAATGCAGCAGAATGTGTGTGTAATCCTAATGCAGCAGAATGTGTGTAATCCTAATGCAGCAGAATGTGTGTAATCCTAATGCAGCAGAATGTGTGTGTAATCCTAATGCAGCGGAATGTGTGTAATCCTAATGCAGCAGAATGTGTGTGTAATCCTAATGCAGCGGAATGTGTGTAATCCTAATGCAGCGGAATGTGTGTAATCCTAATGCAGCAGAATGTGTGTAATCCTAATGCAGCAGAATGTGTGTAATCCTAATGCAGCAGAATGTGTGTAATCCTAATGCAGCAGAATATGTGTAATCCTAATGCAGCAGAATGTGTGTAATCCTAATGCAGCAGAATGTGTGTGTAATCCTAATGCAGCAGAATGTGTGTGTAATCCTAATGCAGCAGAATGTGTGTGTAATCCTAATGCAGCAGAATGTGTGTAATCCTAATGCAGCAGAATGTGTGTAATCCTAATGCAGCAGAATGTGTGTGTAATCCTAATGCAGCATAATGTGTGTAATCCTAATGCAGCAGAATGTGTGTGTAATCCTAATGCAGCAGAATGTGTGTAATCCTAATGCAGCAGAATGTGTGTGTAATCCTAATGCAGCAGAATGTGTATAATCCTAATGCAGCAGAATGTGTGTAATCCTAATGCAGCAGAATGTGTGTGTAATCCTAATGCAGCAGAATGTGTGTGTAATCCTAATGCAGCAGAATGTGTGTGTTATCCTAATGCAGCAGAATGTGTGTAAGCCTAATGCAGCAGAATGTGTGTAATCCTAATGCAGCAGAATGTGTGCAATCCTAATGCAGCAGAATGTGTGTAATCCTAATGCAGCAGAATGTGTGTAATCCTAATGCAGCAGAATGTGTGTAATCCTAATGCAGCAGAATGTGTGTAATCCTAATGCAGCAGAATGTGTGTGTAATCCTAATGCAGCAGAATGTGTGTAATGCTAATGCAGCCGAAAGTGTGTGCAATCCTAATGCAGCAGAATGTGTGTAATCCTAATGCAGCAGAATGTGTGTAATCCTAATGCAGCAGAATGTGTGTGTAATACTAATGCAGCAGAATGTGTGTGTTATACTAATGCAGCAGAATATGTGTGTAATACTAATGCAGCAGAATGTGTGTGTTATACTAATGCAGCAGAATGTGTGTGTTATACTAATGCAGCAGAATGTGTGTGTAATACTAATACAGCAGAATGTGTGTGTTATACTAATGCAGCAGAATGTGTGTAATCCTAATGCAGCAGAATGTGTGTAATCCCAATGCAGCAGAATGTGTGCAATCCTAATGCAGCAGAATGTGTGTAATCATAATGCATCAGAATGTGTGTAATCATAATGCATCAGAATGTGTGTAATGCTAATGCAGCCGAAAGTGTGTGCAATCCTAATGCAGCAGAATGTGTGTAATCCTAATGCAGCAGAATGTGTGTAATCCTAATGCAGCAGAATGTGTGTGTAATACTAATGCAGCAGAATGTGTGTGTTATACTAATGCAGCAGAATATGTGTGTAATACTAATGCAGCAGAATGTGTGTGTTATACTAATGCAGCAGAATGTGTGTGTTATACTAATGCAGCAGAATGTGTGTGTAATACTAATACAGCAGAATGTGTGTGTTATACTAATGCAGCAGAATGTGTGTAATCCTAATGCAGCAGAATGTGTGTAATCCCAATGCAGCAGAATGTGTGCAATCCTAATGCAGCAGAATGTGTGTAATCATAATGCATCAGAATGTGTGTAATGCAAATGCAGCAGAATGTGTGTGTAATGCTAATGCAGCAGAATGTGTGCAATCCTAATGCAGCAGAATGTGTGCAATCCTAATGCAGTAGAATGTGTGTAATCCTAATGCAGCAGAATGTGTGTAATCCTAATGCAGCAGAATGTGTGTAATCCTAATGCAGCAGAATGTGTGTAATCCTAATGCATCAGAATGTGTGTAATCCTAATCCATCAGAATGTGTGTAATCCTAATGCAGCAGAATGTGTGTAATCCTAATGCAGTAGAATGTGTGTAATCCTAATACAGCAGAAAGTGTGTAATCCTAATGCAGCAGAATGTGTGTAATCCCAATGCAGCAGAATGTGTGTAATCCTAATACAGCAGAATGTGTGTAATGCTAATGCAGCCGAATGTGTGCAATCCTAATGCAGCCGAATGTGTGTAATCCTAATGCAGCAGAATGTGTGTAATCCTAATCCAGCAGAAAGTGTGTAATCCTAATGCAGCAGAATGTGTGTAATCCTAATGCAGCAGAATGTGTGTAATCCTAATGCAGCAGAAAGTGTGTAATCCTAATGCAGCAGAATGTGTGTAATCATAATGCAGTAGAATGTGTGTAATCTTAATGCAGCAGAATGTGTGTAATGCAAATGCAGCAGAATGTGTGCAATCCTAATGCAGCAGAATGTGTGCAATCTAAATGCAGCAGAGTCCGCTGCCACGGAGTCACACTTGACTCAAATCTGTCCTTCATTCCCCACATCCAATTGCTCTCTTCATCCTGCCGCAACCACCTACACAATATCTCCAAAATTCGCCCGTTTCTGAGTGATGAAACTACTTAACAGCTCATCCACTCCCTAGTAATTTCCCGACTTGACTACTGTAATAACCTACAAACTGGCCTCCCTCTCTCCCGCCTCTCTCCCCTTAAATCCATCCTAAATGCATCTGCCAGGCTAATCCACCTCTCTCGATGCTCCGTTTCTGCTGCACCTCTCTGTGAGTCCCTTCACTGGCTCCCCATTCACAGCAGAGTTCAATTCAAAATTCTCACCCTTACCTACAAAGCCCTCACCAAAGCTGCCACACCCTACCTGTCCTCACTCATCAACAAATATACTCCAGCCCGCCCCCTAAGATCCAACAATGACCTGCTTCTTGCCTCCTCTACCATCACCTCCTCTCATGCTAGACTACAGGACTTCTCTCGTGCGGCACCAACCCTCTGGAACGCACTTCCTCGAGCTGTCAGACTTGCCCCTAACCTCTCCTCCTTTAAATGTTCCCTAAAGACCTTTTTGTTCAGGGAAGCTTATCACCCAACTCATTAACAAATTAAAGGGACATTATACACTCATTTTTTCTTTGCATAAATGTTTTGTAGATGATCTATTTATATAGCCCATAAAGGTTTTTTTTTTTTTAAAATAAATGTATAGTTTTGCTTATTTTTAAATAACATTGCTCTGATTTTCAGACTCCTAACCAAGCCCCAAAGTTTTATGTGAATACCTTCAGATACCTACTCCAGCTTGCTCCTGTTTGTGTTAAAGGTCTTTTCATATGCAAAAGAAGGGGGAGGGGGGAGTGTCTTATTTGCCACTTGCAGTGGCCTTTCCAGCTACCTTTTCAACAGAGCCAAACTGACAGATTCTAAGTAAGTTTTTAAACAGTTTTATACTGGATTTTTATATCAGTATCTGCGCATCTTATTCTTTGTAGCAGTGTCTATTACATGCAGTTATATGAAAATGAGTGTATACTGTCCCTTTAACTTCACTTACCTAACAGTTACCCTCTATCTCCTCACTAATATCATTCTCACCTTTGCAGTCCCCACCTCCTGTTTCCCATCCTCCTACCCATCTAGATTGTAAGTTCCCACGGGAATAGGGCCCTCAATTCCCCCCGTATTTGTCTGTAAAATGTTGTCTTTTATTGTATTTTTTCTCCGTTGTTCTTTTATCCTTGTACCCATAGGCAGCGCTGCAGCATCTGTTGGCGCTTTATAAATAAAGAATAATAATATTAATAAATCTTAACAAAAATATACATTTTTTACAATGTTTTTTTGCAGTCTTCTGACAGGAAATATAAATATAATAATAGTATATTTTGAATTTGCTGGGCCTGCTGAATAAACTGTACATAATTTGTGTGTGTGACTCACAGAAATATTACAATATTGTTGAAATGACCACAAAATGCAGTAGAATTGAATATTTGACAAATACACAGTAAAATGACAAAGCAATAACAATTACTTTGAATTTAAAATAATCATTAGAATATTTTCTGGCAACTTTGAAAGTTAATCCAATTTTTCCCTCCCTCTGTCTCATGTGACAGCCATCAGCCAATCACAAAATGCATATATGTATGTACTGTGCACTTTTGCACATGCTCAGTAGGAGCTGGAGCTTCAAAATGTGTGCATAAAAAAAGTGTGCACGTTTTGATAATGGAAGTATAATGGATTTTTTTTTTAAATTGCTGCTTTATCTGAATCATAAAACTTTTATTTTTACTTTAGTGGCCCTTTAAAATTAAGCAGCAAAAAAAAAAGAAAAAAAGAATCCAAAAACAAACTTAATATCTCATCTGAACTGGATGATAAGAATGAACAGAGAACATACAGTAAGTGCACGTGAAAAAACACCAGGCTGTAGCGGTACTCATCTCTAGAGTCAGCAATGGATACGCTGCGGGGAACTGTTTTCCTGGAGGAAGGGCATTTTTCCCTTGAACAATAACCGCTTTTATTAATCGGTTGACTGATGGAATTTGTTCTTGGGTTGATCCTTAGTGTAATAGAAATCTATAGTGGTAAAGAGAAGGTTACCTAAGGCAGCTTAGACTCTGCATTTAACTCATGGATTCTAGCGTAGAATGTTTCTGCTTATTTACTTCATATCATCCCTGCGTTCTAACAGATTTCCCTCTGTTTATACTCTACTAATTCCTTAGTTACCTCAGCAGCAAAACACGCGCGCTTGCTCATTCCTCCCGCGTGTCCTGTCCTTTGTGGAAAGCTAGCGCAAAACATCATGAGTCAGTTATTTCTTGATTTTATAGTCATTTTTTGACTTGAGAAAGCCCTGCTTACAGAAGCTTGCACACAAATGCAGAGTAACCTAGGAAGCAGAAGTGAATACGGCTGTGCTGTGACTTTATGTGAAATTCTGAAGCTCTGCGTGATACATTCACCTTTTAAGTGACATTACAGCTGTGCAGAAGTTTGTGTCAGGGGGCTGTCTGCAATTTTGTTTTCAGCTCAGTTCTTTCTTTAACCTAAAAACAGAGCCCCTGGAATAATAGAAAACGATCTTTTCTACACATCCCTTAACAGCGGGTATCTAATGAGAACAGAGAACGAAGGATCCCACACCTCCACTGACCCTTGCAAACCATAGAAATCGCTTACATGGGATTAAACAATTCACTTTTTTATTATTCCCTAACTTTTATTTATTGCTTGAAAGAACCAGTTGCCTTAAAATGTGCAACTTTCTTATAGAGCTTGATACTTTGAGTTTTTAACATTTTTTTTGCAATGCTTCTGTAAAAAAAACTTTTAAAGGAACATACTTCTTGGTCTATTTTATTGAAGCATTTTATTTTCAATACATTCTGTTCTTTTAAGCGTTTACCTGCAGCAAAGTGGTTAAATACATAATCAAAGCTGCATTTCTGGAGAGGATACAGCTGGTGAGCCAATGAGAAGCAGGCATATGTGTATGCTTCAATTACTGGTTCTATTCTCATCTGGAGCAGAAAGTGGGTTATCTGGGAGGTTAACTTTGACTACATGTTTACTGTTTTGAAGTTAAACACTTAATAACAGAAGGGAATTTATTTATTTTTTATATTTTTTTTACAATAGAATATACATTTAAATATATACTACCATGATTTTAAATAAATACTGTAAAATGCAAACTAAATAAAGTATTTATAGGATATTATTTTACCCTGATTATGAAACACATAGTTAAAGCGTCGTCAGGAGCTACAGTACATTGCAGATCCTGAACATGATACTACTGGTTAACAAGATGGACGTGTTTTATCCCATTTGTGGGATTAAACATATATAAGCATCTAAGGGGGTGATTTATCAAGTTGAGGCAAACAGGGGCGCACATACGCGCCCCTGTCCACCGCAGCTCGCCTCTGGTGGGCTGAATTCCCCTGGCGGAATTCAGCATTGCACACAAACACTATTTTGCACTCATGTGCAATCCCGCCCTTGCTCAGCCAATCATGCATGGGCAGGAGATGTCAATCTCCCCGGTCAGACTAGACCGCGGAGATTGAATTTCGCCACTTTGACAGCTGCTTGTTAAATACCGCGTGCAGGTTCTCTTGTTAAAACCTGCAGCCCGTAGTGGGTCGAAAGGCTTGCGAAGCCTTTGCTAAATCGACCCCTAAATGTAGCCACCAATCAGCAAGCGATACCTAGGGTGCTGAACCAAAAATGTGCCAGCTCCTAAGTTCACATTCCAGCTTTTTCAAATACAGATACCAAGAGAATGAAAACAATGAAAATAGGAGTCAATTAGAAAATTTCTTAAATTTGCTGCTCTATCTGAATCATGAATGAAAAAATTGGGTTACATATCCCTTTATTTTTATTACATATTCTTCCTCCACCCTCACTTATTAAACTCTAATTTTCCTCCATTTGGAATCCTGTTTTCTCTACTCTGTAATTATTTACTTTAGCTTATAAGCTCCTTTTTTAACATATGTTTTGTCTCTTAAAGTGCCACTTTAAGAGACAAAAGTATACAAAGTATAATTGCATAATTAACAAGTAACATGCATAGTAGATAAGGTTGAAAAAAGACTGAAGTCCATCGAGTTCAACCTATACAAATCTAAAATACTTACAAAAAGCTCCAGTTAAGCTTAAATAACCCCACTAAAAGGTGACTCATTTAATACTATCCATCATATCCATGAATTTTGTTTAAAGACAGAAATGTATCCAGACTATTTTTAAATGTATCTAGGGTATTGGCATTCACTACCTCCTTTGGTAATGAGTTCCACAATTTTATTGCTCTTACAGTGAAAAAAACATTTCCGTTGCAGGAGATTAAATCTCCTTTCCTCCAACCTTAAATTGTGACCTCTTGTCATAAACAATTTTCTTGGAATAAACAGAGCTTCTGCCATCTTTGAGTATGGGCCTTGAATATATTTATATAAAGTAATCATGTCACCTCTCAAGCGCCTTTTTTCTAAAGAAAACAGACCCAGTTTGGCTAGCCTCTCCTCATAGGTTAATTTCTCCAATCCCCTTATTAGCTTTGTGGCACTTCTCTGAACTTTTTCTAGTTTACTTCCAAAATGTAGAACCTTGCATTTTTCCGTGAATATAAAAAGACTGTGCAAAATGTGATAATGGAAGTAAATTGGAAATATTTTTACTGTGCTCTTTCTGAATCCTAAAAGTTTAATTTTAACTTTCGTGTCCCTTTAATTTTTGATACATTTTGGAATCTAGCTTTTTTTAATACCGTTCCTCTTGTAACTTGTGGGCGCTTTATAAATAAATGCTAATAATATGTAAATGTGTGTATTTAAAATCAGTTACGGAAAAAGATATAAAAAAGCGAGAAATGACTTCTTAAAAGAAACAAATCTCAATGGCAGCAAACCAGCTGTAAAAACAAGAGACTTAGGAGTGTTTATGGCTGAATGTAAATAATTGAAGATGGCGGTAAATAAATGGAGTATCAAGGAGGAAAGATAGACATCAGTTAATGCAGCGTAAATCATTCTGCAGCAGACAGTATTCATGCTGTACCTAATCAATCATCCATCAAAAATACACGTTGGACAGAATAATTGTTTTATAAATTATTGATGCTTTATTAAGAGATTTATGTTAAACAAAACACAGGCTAAATAAGGCAATCATTCAGCTTGTCAGGAGCCAAACAAGAAGAGTCATCTGTTAAACTCCACCAATGCTGTCGTTACAGTGTGAGCAAGAGTTTGTTACCCGGAAAGATCATCGTACAAACAAATAATGCAGACAGAGAGGATCATGTTGGACAGACCGATGACAAATCGGCCCCTATAGCTGGTATAACAAGTCATTGGAAATACACAACTTTTTTTTTATGTGCCCAACTGCAATATTTGCTGTTGCAGGTTAAAATCCTGATCAGGCTTATTTAGTCTTTAATCTTTCTGTGGTCAATAAATGTAATACCAATAAGTTGGGTTTTCATTATAACACCAGGTAACCACTACTGATGGTTAAAAAGCTACCACCCTTTTTACTATATAATAAAAATTAAAGGGACACTGAACCCAATTTTTTTTCTTCTGTGATTTCGATAAAGCATGCAATTTTAAGCAACTTTCTAATTTACACCTATTATAAAATTGTCTTCATTCTCTTGGTATCTTTATTTGAAAAGCAAGAATGTAAGTTTAGATGCCGGCCCATTTTTGGTGAACAACCTGGGTTGTTCTTGCTCATTGATGGATAAATTCATCCACCAATAAACAAGTGCTGTCCCTTGATCTGAACCAAAAATTGTCTGGCTCCTTAGCTTAGATGTCTTCTTTTTCAAATAAAGATAGCAAGAGAACGAAGAAAAAATGATAATAATAGTAAATTAGGAAGTTGCTTAAAATTGCATGCTCTATCTGAATCATGAAAGGAAAAATTTGGGTTTACTATCCCTTTAATCACTACATACTAGTCAGATAAATAAATTACTGCATATAATAAACCCCAGAGCTAAAACCTGTCTAAATAAATATGTTCATATGAGTTTACAATCTAGATTAAAGGGATATCAAAGGTCAAAATGTTATTTTATGATTCAGGCAGAGCATACAATATTTAAAAAAAGCTTCCATTATCAAATTTGCTTTGTTCCCATGATCTTTGTTGAAGAGATACCTAGGTAGGCGACCAGAAGTGAAATGTAAAGGTTGAAAAAAAGTTTCACAAAACACATCAAAAACATATTAAAATAAAGTATAATACCAATATTTAATATTGATGAAAAGGGTTAAAAAGAGATACACACACACACACACACACACACACACACACACACACATATACATACACATATATTTATATGTGTATACATGTGTATTTATGTATAGATATGATGTGCATACATACATATATACACAGATAAACAAATATATATCTATATATATATATCTATCTCTCTCTCTCTCTCTCTCTCTCTCTCTCTCTCTCTCTCTCTCTCTCTCTATATATATATATATATATATATATATATATATATATATATACACACACACTTTTGAGCCCTTTCTGACTTAGAGTCTTCTAAATATTTACCTCTGTGGCTTCAGTTTCTAAACCTTCTTCTGCAGAGGAACCCTACTTTAGATTTAAAATTGAGCATCAGCATTTTTCTCTTGTTAAGTGTGTTCAGTCCACGGGTCATCCATTACTTATGGGATATATTCTCCTTCCCAACAGGAAGTTGCAAGAGGATCACCCAAGCAGAGCTGCTATATAGCTCCTCCCCTCACATGTCATATCCAGTCATTCTCTTGCAAGTCTCAACAAAGAAGGAGGTCGCGAGAGGAGTTGGAGTTTTACTTAATTATTCTTCAATCAAAAGTTTGTTATTTTAAATGGCACCGGAGTGTGCTGTTTTTTCTATCTCAGGCAGTATTTAGAAAAAGAATCTGCCTGCGTTTTTTTATGATCTTAGCAGACGTAACTAAGATCCACTGGCTGTTCTCGACAATCTGAGGAGTGGGGTAACGTCAGATAATGGGAATAGCATGCGGGGTCCCCCGCAAATGAGGTATGTGCAGTATAATATTTTCTGGGAATGGAATTGACTAAGAAAACACTGCTGATACCCATATGATGTAAGTACAGCCTTAAATGCAGTAGTAGCGACTGGTATCAGGCTGATAAATGTATGCGCAGTTGAGTTATTTTCTAGGGACTAGAATTTGACTGAGAAAATACTGTTTATACTGAAATAATGTTTAAGCCTTATCTGCAGTAGAAGCGACTGGTAGCAGGCTTAGTGATAACTTTGCATGACATTGAAAAAGTTTGTTTTTAAAACGTTTACTGGCATGTTATTCGTTTTGTGAGGTACTTTGGTGATAAATCATTTTGGGCATGATTTTTTTCCACATGGCTAACGTATTTTTCTGCATAGAAACCGTTATATCAGGTCTCCCACTGTTGTAATATGAGTGGGAGGGACCTTTTTTAGCGCCTTGTTGCGCAGTTAAAATTCTAGCACAGTCTTCCTGCTTCTTCCTCCTTGATCCAGGACGTCTCTAGAGAGCTCAGGGGTCTTCAAAATTCGTTTTTGAGGGAGGTAATCAGTCACAGCAGACCTGTGACAGTGTGTTTGACTGTGATAAAAGCGTTAAATCTTAATTTGATTATCCGTTTTTGGGTATTGAGGGGTTAATCATCCTTTTGCTAATGGGTGCAATCCTCTGCTAATTAATACATTTACTGTTAAAAATTGTTGACTATAACTGAATTAGTTCATTGTTATTCAACTGTGTTTTTGAAAAGCGCTGCAGCGTTTTTTATATTGCTTGTAAACTTATTGAAGGTGATTTCCAAGCTTGCTAGCTTCATTGCTAGTCTGTTTAAACATGTCTGATACAGAGGAATCTGCTTGTTCATTATGTTTAAAAGCCGATGTGGAGCCCAATAGAAATATGTGTACCAATTGTATTGATATTACTTTAAATAAAAGTCAGTCTTTACCGATAAAAAAATTATCACCAGACAACGAGGGGGAAGTTATGCCGTCTAACTCTCCTCACGTGTCAGTACCTTCGTCTCCCGCTCGGGAGGTGCGTGAGATTGAGGCGCCAAGTACATCAAGGCCCTTACAAATCACTTTGCATGATATGGCTAATGTTATGAAAGAAGTATTATACAATATGCCCGAGTTAAGAGGCAAGCGCGATAGCTCTGGGTTAAGGACAGAGCGCGCCGATGACACAAGAGCCATGTCTGATACTGCGTCACAATTTGCAGAACATGAGGACGGAGAGCTTCATTCTGTGGGTGACGGTTCTGATTCGGGGAGACCGGATTCAGAAATTTCAAATTTTAAATTTAAGCTTGAGAACCTCCGCGTGTTGCTAGGGGAGGTGTTAGCGGCTCTGAATGATTGTGACACGGTGGCAATCCCAGAGAAATTATGTAGGCTGGATAAATACTATGCTGTACCGGTGTATACTGACATTTTTCCTATACCAAAAAGGCTTACAGAGATTATTAGCAAGGAGTGGGATAGACCCGGTGTGCCTTTTTCCCCTCCTCCGATATTTAGAAAAATGTTCCCTATAGACACCACCACACAAGACTTATGGCAGACGGTCCCTAAGGTGGAGGGAGCAGTTTCTACTTTAGCCAAGCGTACCACTATCCCGGTGGAGGATAGCTGTGCTTTCTCAGATCCAATGGATAAAAAATTAGAGGGTTACCTTAAGAAAATGTTTGTTCAACAAGGTTTTATATTACAGCCTCTTGCATGCATTGCGCCTGTCACTGCTGCAGCGGCATTCTGGTTTGAGTCTCTGGAAGAGGCGATTCGCACAGCACCATTGGACGAGACTTTGAGCAAGCTTAGAACGCTTAAGCTGGCTAATGCGTTTGTTTCGGATGCCGTAGTGCATTTAACCAAACTTACGGCTAAGAATTCCGGATTCACCATACAGGCGCGCAGAGCGCTATGGCTTAAATCCTGGTCAGCAGATGTAACTTCTAAGTCTAAACTACTGAACATTCCTTTCAAAGGGCAGACCTTATTCGGGCCCGGCTTGAAGGAAATTATTGCTGACATTACTGGAGGTAAGGGCCACACCCTTCCTCAGGACAGGGCCAAATCAAAGGCCAAACAGTCTAATTTTCGTGCCTTTCGTAATTTCAAGCCAGGAGCAGCATCAGCTTCCTCCGCTCCAAAACAGGAAGGAACTACTGCTCGTTACAGACAGGGTTGGAAAGGCAACCAGTCATGGAACAAGGGCAAGCAGGCCAGAAAGCCTACTCCCGCCCCTAAGACAGCATGAAGACAGGGCCCCCTTTCCGGAGACGGATCTAGTGGGGGGCAGACTTTCTCTCTTCGCCCAGGCTTGGGCTAGAGATGTACAGGATCCCTGGACGTTGGAGATTATATCTCAGGGATACCTTCTGGATTTCAAAACTTCTCCTCCACAAGGGAGGTTTCATCTGTCAAGGTTATCAACAAACCTAGTAAAGAAAGAGGCATTTCTTCAATGTGTACAAGACCTCTTAGTGATGGGAGTGATCCACCCAGTTCCGCGAACGGAACAAGGGCAAGGGTTTTACTCAAATCTGTTTGTGGTTCCCAAAAAAGAGGGAACCTTCAGACCAATCTTAGACTTAAAAATCTTAAACAAATTCCTAAGGGTTCCATCGTTCAAGATGGAAACCATTCGGACCACATCCTACCCATGATCCAAGAGGGTCAATATATGACCACAGTGGACTTAAAGGATGCCTACCTTCACATACCGATTCACAAACATCATTATCGGTACCTAAGGTTTGCCTTTCTAGACAGGCATTACCAGTTTGTAGCTCTTCCCTTCGGGTTAGCTACGGCCCCGAGAATTTTTACAAAGGTTCTGGGCTCACTTCTGGCGGTACTAAGACCACAAGGCATAGCGGTGGCTCCGTACCTAGACGACATTCTGATACAAGCATGGGTGGAAAGTGAACGTGGAAAAGAGTTCTCTGTTACCACTCACAAGGGTTCCTTTTCTAGGGACTCTTATAGATTCTGTAGAGATGAAGATTTACCTGACGGAGTCCAAGTTATCAAAGATTCTCAATGCTTGCCGTGTCCTTCATTCCATTCCAAGCCCATCAGTAGCTCAGTGCATGGAAGTAATCGGCTTAATGGTCTCGGCAATGGACATAGTGCCATTTGCGCGCCTGCATCTCAGACCACTGCAACTATGCATGCTAAGTCAGTGGAATGGGGATTACTCAGATCTGTCCCCTTTGCTAAATCTGGACCAGGAGACCACAGATTCTCTTCTCTGGTGGTTGTCACGGGTTCATCTGTCCGAAGGAATGACCTTTCGCAGACCAGATTGGACGATTGTAACAACAGATGCCAGCCTACTAGGCTGGGGAGCAGTCTGGAACTCCCTGAAGGCTCAGGGATCGTGGACTCAGGAGGAGAAAATCCTCCCAATAAACATTCTAGAATTAAGAGCAATATTCAATGCTCTTCTAGCTTGGCCTCAGTTAGCAACACTGAGGTTCATCAGATTTCAGTCGGACAACATCACGACTGTGGCTTACATCAATCATCAAGGGGGAACCAGGAGTTCCCTAGCGATGGTGGAAGTCTCGAAGATAATTCGCTGGGCAGAGTCTCACTCTTGCCACCTGTCAGCGATCTACATCCCAGGCGTGGAGAACTGGGAGGCGGATTTTCTAAGTCGCCAGACTTTTCATCCGGGGGAGTGGGAACTTCACCCGGAGGTATTTGCTCAACTGATTCGTCGTTGGGGCAAAGCGGATCTGGATCTCATGGCATCTCGCCAGAACGCCAAGCTTCCTTGTTACGGATCCAGGTCCAGGGACCCGGGAGCGGTGCTGGTAGATGCACTAGCAGTCCCTTGGGTTTTCAACATAGCTTATGTGTTTCCACCTTTTCCGTTGCTACCTCGACTGATTGCCAGGATCAAACAGGAGAGAGCATCGGTGATTCTGATAGCGCTTGCGTGGCCACGCAGGACCTGGTATGCAGACCTAGTGGACATGTCATCCTGTCCACCATGGTCTCTACCCCTGAGGCAGGACCTTCTAATTCAGGGTCCTTTCAACCATCCAAACCTAATTTCTCTGAGGCTGACTGCTTGGAAATTGAACGCTTGATTCTATCAAAGCGTGGGTTTTCGGATTCGGTTATTGATACATTAATACAGGCTCGGAAACCTGTTACCAGAAAAATTTACCATAAGATATGGCGTAAATATTTATATTGGTGTGAATCCAAGAGTTACTCATGGAGTAAGGTTAGGATTCCTAGGATATTGTCCTTTCTACAAGAGGGTTTAGAAAAGGGCTTATCCGCTAGTTCACTAAAGGGACAGATTTCTGCTCTGTCTATTCTTTTTCACAAGCGTCTGGCAGAGAATCCAGACGTCCAGGCCTTTTGTCAGGCTTTGGCTAGAATTAAGCCTGTGTTTAAAACTGTTGCTCCTCCTTGGAGCTTAAACTTGGTTCTTAAGGTTCTTCAGGGTGTTCCGTTTGAACCCCTTCATTCCATTGATATTAAACTTTTATCTTGGAAAGTTCTGTTTTTGATGGCTATTTCCTCGGCTCGGAGAGTCTCTGAGTTATCTGCCTTACATTGTGATTCCCCTTATCTGATCTTTCATTCAGACAAGGTAGTCCTGCGTACTAAACCTGGGTTTTTACCTAAGGTTGTTTCTAACAGGAATATCAATCAAGAAATTGTTGTTCCATCTTTATGTCCTAATCCTTCTTCAAAGAAGGAACGTCTTTTGCATAATCTAGACGTGGTCCGTGCCCTGAAGTTCTACTTACAGGCAACTAAAGATTTTCGACAAACTTCTTCTCTGTTTGTCGTTTACTCTGGACAGAGGAGAGGTCAAAAGGCTTCGGCTACCTCTCTCTCTTTTTGGCTTCGTAGCATAATACGTTTAGCCTATGAGACTGCTGGACAGCAGCCTCCTGAACGAATTACAGCTCATTCCACTAGAGCTGTGGCTTCCACTTGGGCCTTTAAGAATGAGGCCTCTGTTGAACAGATTTGCAAGGCTGCAACTTGGTCTTCACTTCATACTTTTTCCAAATTTTCCAAATTTGATACTTTTGCTTCTTCGGAAGCTGTTTTTGGGAGAAAGGTTCTACAGGCAGTGGTTCCTTCTGTTTAAAGTCCCTGCCATGTCCCTCCCATCATCCGTGTACTTTAGCTTTGGTATTGGTATCCCATAAGTAATGGATGACCCGTGGACTGAACACACTTAACAAGAGAAAACATAATTTATGCTTACCTGATAAATTTATTTCTCTTGTAGTGTGTTCAGTCCACGGCCCGCCCTGTCTTTTTTGAGGCAGGTTCTAAATTTTTAAATTATAACTCCAGTCACCACTGCACCCTATAGTTTTTCCTTTCTCGTCTTGTTTCAGTCGAATGACTGGATATGACATGTGAGGGGAGGAGCTATATAGCAGCTCTGCTTGGGTGATCCTCTTGCAACTTCCTGTTGGGAAGGAGAATATATCCCATAAGTAATGGATGACCCGTGGACTGAACACACTACAAGAGAAATAAATTTATCAGGTAAGCATAAATTATGTTTTTTATTAAAGGAGGTTCTGTCTACACTAAAGGTTCGAGAGGCTACTCTCCCTGAGGAACCTAAGATCCCTAAATCAGACAGGGTTTATGTAGATAGGAAGGTCCCTCTGACTTTTCCTGTGCCAGTTAAGATGGCAAACATTCAGCTAGATTACGAGTTTTGTGTTATGACTCAAATAGCATCGTTATGCTATTACAAGTCTTGTCAGAATAGGTGTACCGCACACCTTTTTGGCCGTCACGTAACGTCAGTACCGCACTTTAAGAAAAGTCCTTTTTCAATGGGACTTCCATAGCGCCGGTATTACGAGTTTGCCTGGGAGGCCAAAAAGTGAGCGGTACACTCTAAAATGACAAAATCCGTACCGCCATCTAAAGTCAGTAGTTATGAGTTTTATGTTACAAAGCTGTAGCATAAAACTCATAACTAAACTATCACAAAGTACACTAACACCCATAAACTACCTATTTACCCCTAAACCGAGGCCCTCCCGCATCGCAAACACTAAAATAAAATTATTAACCCCATATCTGCCACTCCGGACATTGCCGCCACTTAAAAAATGTATTAACCCCTATGCCACTGCTCCCCGACATCGTCGCCACTATAATAAAATTATAAACCCCTAAACCGCCGCCCTCCCGCATCGCAAACACTATTTAAATATTATTAACCCCAATCTGCCTTCCGCCCACACCGCCACTATAATTAACCACTAAACCGCAAGCCCCCCACAACGAAATATACTAAATTAAACTATTTGCCCCTAAACCTCTGGCCTTCCATATCGCTACATAAATATATTAACCCCTAAACCTAACCCTAACGTAACCCTAGGCATAACCATAACCCTAACACCCCCTAACTTAAAGTGAAAGTAAATCCTAGCGTTTTACAAACGCAAGGATTTACTATTGAAACAAATAAAGGGCACTTTCATTCATGAAGTATAAGATACTTCATGTAGAAAGCTCCTTTATTTGATTCAATCGCTCACCGCTCTTAGCTCCTATAGCAGAGTACGGCTAAAAATTTTTTTGGCTAAGAGGTGACTTTTCACCTCTTAGCCAATAGCCGTGCGGTAAATCCGGCTCCCATGGGCGCCAAGCCGGATTTACCACACGGCTATTGGCTATATATTCTCGGTCCATGACTCTCAATTAGTCTTATGTGGCTCCATCCCTAAGGTGGATGGCGCTATTTCTACGCTGGCTAAGCGTAGTGCTATACCCCTGGAGGATAGTTCCTCTTTTTCAGAGAGCCTATGGATAAGAAAATGGAAACCTTTCTGAGAAAGATGTTTCAACATACAGGATTTTTATTTCAACCGGCAACTGCTGTAGCCGCGGTTGCTGGAGTAGCTACCTACTGGTGCGACTCTCTATTGGAGCTCATAGAGGTGGAGACTCCCCTTGAGGATATTCAGGAGAGAATTAAGGCTCTGAGAATTGCTAACTCCTTCATCTGTGACGCGAATATGCAGATTATTTGCAGAAATGCAAAGACTTCTGGCTTTGCGGTACCAGCCCGCCGGGCTCTTTGGTTGAAGTCTTGGTCTGTGGATATGACTTCTAAATCCATACTCCTTTCTCTTCCTTTCAAGTGGAAGATTTAATTCGGTCCAGTTACTGGAGGGAAGGGTGCCTTCCTATCGCAGGAAAAGAAAAATAGGCCTAAAGGACGGCAATTGTCTAATTTTCGTTCCTTTCGTTCTGACAAATCACAATGACAGCAATCCTCATCCAAGTCAGAGCAGCCCAAGGGTACTTGGAAGCCGTCTCAGTCCTGGAATAAGTTCAAACAGTCTCTTTTTTCAGATGCTGTATCGCAAGGATACAGGATAGGATTCAAGTCTCATCCACCCAGGGGCAGATTCCTACTGTCCAGTCTGTCTACAAGACCAGAAAAGAGGGCTGCCTTCTTAAGTTGCATACGGGATCTTTCCTCTCTAGGAGTAATTGTCCCAGTACCTACAGCAGAAAGAGGTTTGGGGTTTTATTCAAACCTTTTTGTGTTTCCAAAGAAGGAAGGAACTTTTCGTCCAATTCTGGACCTAAAGTGCCTAAACAAGTTTCTGAGTGTTCCCTCTTTCAAGATGGAGACAATTCGGTCAATCCTTCCTCTGGTTCAGGTAGGACAGTTTATGACCACAATAGACCTGACGCATGCGTACCTTCACGTCCCGATACACAGGAAACATTTTCAGTTCCTGAGGTTTGCTTTTCTGGACCAGCACTTCCAGTTCATAGCTCTTCAGTTTTGGCCTAGCTACTGTTCCAAGGATATTCTTGAAGGTTCTGGGAGCTCTTCTAGCTATTGCCAGAACACAAGGTATTGCAGTAGCGCCTTACCTGGACTATATCTTGGTACAGGCACCATCTTTTCGTCTAGCAGAAGAACATTCTGAGTCCCTTCTAAATCTTCTTCGATCGCATGGATGGAAGATACATTTTTAAAAGAGCTCTCTTACTCCAAGTACAAGGCTGAATTTCCTGGGAACAATAATAGACTCCATATCCATGTGAATATTCCTCACAGATCAGAGATGTTGCAAGCTAACTTCTGCATGTCTTGCCCTCCAGGCCTCCTCAAGACCCTCAGTGTACGGAGGTGATCAGACTTATGGTGTCCTGTATGGACATCATTCCTTTTGCCAGATTCCATCTCAGACCCTTACAACTATGCATGCTGAGACAATGGAACAGCGACCATTCAGATCTGTCTCAACAGATCGTGCAGGAAAACCTGTAGAGAGACTTGCTCTCCTGGTGGCTCTGTCCAGATCATCTGTCCCAAGGCATGTGCTTCTTGAGACCGCCCTGGAAGATTGTGACTATGGAAGCAAGCCTTTCCGGCTGGGGAGCCATTTAGGGTGCCAAAAAGACACAAGGTCTGTGGACTCAGGAGGAGTCCTCCTTTCCGATCAATATTTTGTAACTCCGGGCAATCTTCAATGCCTTGAAGGCTTGGCCCCTTCTGGGTTCGTCCCAGTTTATCAGATTCCAATCAGACAATATAACCTCGGTTGCCTACATCCAACCATCAGGGGGAACGAGAAGTTCCTTGGTGATGAGAGAAGTATCTCAGATACTAGAGTGGGCGGAGACCCACAGATGTATGCTGTCAGCAATCCAAACTTTCCGGGTGTGGACAACTGGGAAGCGGACTTCCTCAGCAGGCAATCTTTTCACCCAGGGGAATGGTCTCTCCACCCCGAGGTGTTTGCAGAGATATGCAACGAGTGGGGGATGCCAGAGATAGTTCTCAAGCCATTCCGCCTCAATACCAAGCTACCCAGGTACGGGTCGAGGTCGAGGGATCTTCAGGCAGAACTGATAGATGCCCTATCTATCAGTACCATGGAGGTTCAGACTCGTATATCTTTTTCCTCCATTACCGCTTCTCCCTCATGTGGTGGTTCGCATCAAGCAGGAGCAAGCATCAGTGATTCTGATTGCTCCATTGTGGCCGCGAAGGACGTGGTTTGCGGATCTGGTGGGGATGTCCTCATCTCCTCAGTGGAGGTTACATTGTCGCAGAGATACAGGGTCCCTTCGTTCATCAAAATCTATATTCTCTGAGGCTGACTGTGAGGAAATTGAACGCTTAGTCTTAGCCAAGAGAGGATTTTCTGAGAGTGTTATCGACACTCTGGTTCAAGCTCATAAGCCAGTTACTCGTCGTATCTACCATAAAGTGTGGAGGACTTACTTGTACTGGGGTGAAGAGCGTGGCTTTTCCTGGCATAAGGTTAAGGTTGTCAGCATTTTAGCTTTTCTCGAGGATGGACTGGAGAATGGTTTATCTGCTAGTTCCCTGAAGGGACAGATCGGCCCGCTCTGTGTTACTGCACAAAAGATTGGCTGAGCCTCCGGATGTGCAGTCCTTTGTTAAGGCTCTGAATTGGATCAGACCTGTGTTTAGATTTGGTGGGTGCTCCGCCTTGGAGCCTCAATCTTGTTCTTAGTGTTTTGCAGCAGGCTCCTTTTGAGCCTATGCACACTGTTGACATTAAATTGTTATCTTGGAAGGTTCTTTTTTTGTTGGCTATTGCCTCTGCATGCAGAGTTTCTGAGATTTCTGCATTGCAATGTGACCCCCTTATCTGTTTTTTTCATGCTGATATGGCAGTTTTACGCACTAAACTAAGGTTCCTCCCTAAGGTGGTGTTGAATCGTAACATTAATCAATAAATTGTTGTTCATTCATTGTGTCCTAATCCTCCTTCAGCGAAGGAACGTTTGCTTCACAATTTAGATGGGGTTCGTGCATTGAAGTTCTATCTTCAGGCTACTAAAGAATTCAGACAATCTTCCTCTTTGTTTGTCATCTATTCCGGGAAGCGTAAGGGGCAGAAGGCTACTACGACTTCCCTATCTTTCTGGTTGAGGAGTATCATCCGCTTAGCTTATGAGACAGTGGGACGACAGCCTCCTGAGAGGATAACGGCTCATTACACTAGAGCAGTGGCTTCTTCTTGGGCTTTTAATGGATCAGATTTGTAAGGCGGCTGCCTGGTCCTCCTTACACACTTTTTCTAAATTTTACAAGTTTGATGTGTTTGCTTCGGCTGAAGCAGCTTTCGGGAAAAAAGTTTTGCAGGCTGTGGTGCCCTCAGAATAGGGTCCACCTCTTTTTTCTGTTCCCTCCCTTTATTTATTCAGTGTCCTCTGGAGCTTGGCTATAGTTTTCCCAACAGTAAGGAATGAAGTTGTGGACTCTCCCTTCCTTATGGAAGGAAAACTTAATTTATACTTACCAGATAAATTCCTTTCCTTCCTGGCAGGGAGAATCCACGACCCCGCCGGTAATTTATGTTTTATTGGGCGGCTCCCTTTTTTATATTATTTCTTCTGTCACTTTTATAACCTGATGTTTCACCTACTTTTCCTTGTTCCCTCGGCAGAATGAATGGGGGATAGGGGAAGTGGGAGGGATATTTAAGGCTTTGGCTGGGTTGTCTTTGCCTCCTCCTGGTGGCCAGGTGTTGTATTTCCCAACAGTAAGAAATGAAGTTGTGTACTCTCCCTGCCAGGAAGGTAAGGAATTTATCTGGTAAGCATAAATTATGTATTTTCTCCATTTTCAATTTAGAGTTCCTGAAAGTTTCTATGGATTCAGTTTTTTAAGTAGAATGGTGGAAGCTATTTACTAAAATAAAGTTTCAAAATTGGATACTGAATCGTTCGTTCATTCCTTAAAGGGACACGGATGTCAACATTTAACATTTTCATGACTCAGGCAGTACAATAAAAAAAAATCTTTACATTTTCCTGAGAGAAAACTGTGTGCAAGTTTTACATTCGGCAAACACTATTGCGCTCTACCTGTGTATATGCACCTGAGCACGGCTTCTGTCAAACAGACTTAAATGGTCACGAAACCCAATTTTGTCCCTTAAAGGGGGTAGTCTAGTCAAAATTTAATTTTCATAATTCAGATAGAGCAGCAATTTTATGCAACTTTCTAATTTACTCCTATTATCTCCTTATTTTCTTCCTTCTCTTGGTATCTTTATTTTAAAGAGCAGGAATAAAAGCTTAGAATCCTGCCCATTTTCGGTTCAGCACCTGGGTAGCGCTTGCTGATTGGTGGCTAAGAAAATTTGATAATAGGAGTAAATTAGAAACTTGCATAAAATTGCTGCTCTGTCTGAATCTTGAAACTTTATTTTTCACTAGACTATCCCTTTAAATTATTTAGATAGAGAGTACATTTTTAAACAACATTCTACTTTACTTCTATTATCAAATGTGTTTCGTTCTCTTCGTATTGTTTGTTGAATGTGCAGTAATGCACTACTGGGAATAAACTGAAGACATTTGGACCTATCTATCAAGCTCCGAATGGAGCTTGAAGACTCGCCAGAAACACAAGTTATGGAGCAGCGATCTAAAGACCGCTGCTCCATAACCCTGTCCGCCTGCTCTGATGAGGCGGACAGAAATCGCCGGAAATCAATCAGCAGCTAGGTTCCAGCAGTGTAATGCTACTTATGAGCGTACCTAGGTATTTTTTTCAACAAAGGATACCAAGATAACAAAGTACATTACATAATAGAGGTTAATTGGTTGTAGTGCTCTGTTGTTCCTTCAACAAAGCATATCAAGGGAATGAAGCAAATTTGATCATAGAAAAAATTTGGAAAGTTGTTTAAAATTGTGTGCTGTATATGAATTATTAAAGAAAAAACATTCCCATATTTTTCTGCTTGTGCTGTATCTCTGTGTCCCTTTTGCCATATATAATGTGGGGGGATAATACTAGTGGTCAGTGTTCCCTCTAAGGCCAGTTTTGTGAGCGGCCAAGCAGTGAAACTGTTAATTAGAGCAATTAGCAAACACTACATAATGCAGACTGCAAGGTGTGGATCCCTTATTAACGGTTTCACTGCTGGGCTACACACAAAACTGATCTTAGAGGGAACACTGCTAGTGGTGTAATTCGTTTTTGTGCTGTCCTAGGCTTCATTGACTGATGTACCAGGTCCTTTTGCTGTTACAAACATAGCTTATTCTATAGTTACAGCAGACGACACAGGGTCCGAGTAACAAGGCATAAAAAATCTGCCTCTTTAAAAATGAAACTCCATGAATAGAAGTCAAAACTGAGGCGTTTCCTGTGAAATCGTATTAGAGTTTAGTTTGAATGATCAAATCATTATCTGTTTCTGGTAATTCCTGTCAACATATATATTTCACTTTGTATTTAAACCTGCAAAGTAATTTATGCTGTGTTCCTTGTAACTACAATGAGAGTTTACTAGCTATCACCTAGATTACGAGTTTTGCGCTAAATAGGGTGAGAAACTAACTCCAAAAAAGTTGCGTTATTTCACTCTTCATAGCGCTGCCATTACGAGTTACTGAAAAGCCTCCTTGTGCGTGCGATATGGTGGCGTTAAGCACCATACCGCACAAAAGCCAAGGACTGAGTTTACGTGCTCGTGCACGCTTTCCCCCATAGACATCAATGGGGAGAAGGTGTAAAAATCTCCGTAACGCAACCCCATTGATGTCTATGGGGAAAAAAAGTTACGTTTAAACCTAACACCCTAATATAAACCCCAAGTCTAAACACCCCTAATCTGCTGCCCCGACATCGCCAACACCTAAATAAAGTATTAACCCTATTCCGCCGCTCCCCGACATCGCCCACATTATAATAAAGTTATTAACCCCTATTCATCCGCTCCCTGACATCGCCAACACTATAATAAAGTTATTAACCCCTATTCCGCCGCTCCCCGACACTAATAAAAGCTATTAACCCCTAATCTGCCACTCCCCAACATCGCCACCACTATAATAAAGTTATTAATCCCTAAACCTCCGGCCTCCTGCATCACAAACACTATTTAAATCTTATTAACCCCTAATCTACCGCCCACTCACATTGCGACTATTAAATAAACCTAATAACCCTTAATCTGCCGCACATCCACATCGCCAACACTATTTAAATATATTTACCCCTAATCAGCTGCTCCCTGACATCGCCGCCACTATAACAAAGTTATTAACCCCTAAACCTCCAGCCTCCCACATCGCCGCCACTATAATAAAGTTATTAACCCCTAAACCTCCGGCCTTCCACATCGCCACCACTAAATAAACCTATTAACCCCTGAACCTCTGGCCTCCCACATCGCAAAACACTAAATTAAACTAACCCCTAAACCTAACACCCCCTAACTTTAAATTAAAATTACAATATAACAATATTTAAATAAATAAATAAAAACTTACCTGTGAAATAAAATTAAACCTAACATTAAACTATAAATTAAACTAACATTACTATTCTAATAAAATTTTAAAATACTTCCAATTAAAAAATATAACTGACAAATTTAAAAAACTCAACAATACTAAAAAATTAAAAAAATCGAAAATTACAACAAATAATAGACTAAATTACGAAAAATAAAAACAAAATTATCAAAAATAAAAACAATTACACCTAATCTAATAGTCCTATAAAAAATAAAAAGCCCCCCCAAAATAAAAACACCCCCTAGCCTACAATAAACTACCAATAGCCCTTAAAAGAGCATTCAGTCCCCCAACAGTAAACCCACCACCCAACCAACCCCTCAAAATAAAAAACCTAACTCTATAAAAAACCTAAGCTACTCATTGCCCCTAAAGGGGCATTTATATGGGCATTGCCCTTAAAAGGGCATTCAGCTCTTTTTCACTGCCCTTAAAAGGGCATTCAGCTCTTTTACAAAAGCCCAAAACCCTAATCTAAAAAAACAACCAAAAAAAAAAGGAAAAAAAAAACCCCTAACACTAACCCCAGAATATCTACTTACGGGTCCTGAAGTCCGGACATCCATCTCCATCCAGGTGGCGACACCTTTATCCTCTTCAAAACAGCCAATAGGATTTCAGAAGCTATCATCCTATTGGCTGATTTGAATTTGAAGAATCAAGTCAGTCAATAGGAATGCAAGGTACGCCATTTTGAAACGGCTACCTTGCATTTAACTTCAGTGTACGGCGGTGACCGTACGAAGAGGACGCTCCCCGCAGGATAGGATCGGCTTCCAGGATGGCTCCGCTCTGCTCCGCTGGGATGACGATAGAAGACGTCCCCCGAGATGGAGGAAGGTGTCGCCGCCTGGATGAAGACTTCTCGGGGAATAGTAATGTTAGTTTAATTTATAGTTTGTACAGATCGGACCCCTTCACGGACTATGGGAAGACAAGGAAACCTCTCCAGCTGCCAGCATCCGCTGCTACAGTGTTCTCCCCGTTAAACAGTCTGCCCAGCTTGTATCCAAAACATTTAAAATATCTTATTAGATTCAAGTAAATCTTATATGCAAAAATACAGTGTATCTTATATTGCCGAAAATATGTTAATTTGGAATTGTTGGTGAGCACTGATTTGCAGGAAAATAAAAGAAAGCATAGTTCTAATTGGTTGCTGTGTCATTCTATAGAATGCCTACAACATATAGAAATGTGGCACATTTCTTAAGACTATTCAAACCATTTAGATACTATGCTATAGGCAGCAAGGGGATTATTGCACAGCCAGC
The DNA here is from genome assembly GCF_027579735.1 of Bombina bombina. Classification (NCBI taxonomy): domain Eukaryota; kingdom Metazoa; phylum Chordata; class Amphibia; order Anura; family Bombinatoridae; genus Bombina; species Bombina bombina. Next base: position 203,474,403 of record NC_069508.1, read on the forward strand.
CTCTTCCAGGTTTCACTAGATACAAAGGATAATTGTTAGCTCTCGTTTTGCAGATGCTGTTGCAGATGGAAGTCTTGTACCTGCATGCATAGCAAATGAATTAGACTGGCAATCCCCTTTTATACATCATAAATATGTAATTTGTTCAGCTGTTGTAATTAAATATGTATATGTGAAACCACCACCATTCAGGTCATTAACGATGCGCCATGCCAAATTACAGCTTACAGACAGTTATGTGCATTCTTGTGCAATGAGGGAATTATATAGGCTTTCCTATGAAGAAGTGGAATCAGTGCCTGTAAGTGGCATATTTCTTTATTACTATAATTTGGGCTACTTCAGTTCACACACATGATCTGGATAATATGAGGTTACTAAGATGTGGTTATTGTGTCATCTGACATTTTTTTTAAAGTCTTATTATATTTTTAATCCTTACCACTTACTAAATTAATCTTCATGTTTTTTCCCTTGTCATTTTATTAACCCAACCCAGTAGCTGCTAGCATGCCTGTATAAGGTAGCAATTTCAGTTACATTTATAGAAAAAGTCAAATTATATGTTGACTCCATTTTATGGTCAGGATTAATTGTACCTCATGACTTGCCACCTTAAATTTGCTTTGGACTTATAAAAGAAAACATAAAAGTATTTTTTTATCTTATCAAATCTGCTTATGAAATGAAATTTAAACAAGTTGAATGTTAAATGTACTCAATAAATTGTGCATGTGACTAACAGCCAGTACAACTGTACATTGCTAGCACTAATATGCTCTGTGTGCAGGTGGGACACAAGTAAAGCCAGCACAAGTGTATATGAAGTGTGTAAGCTGCGCTTACTCTAACAAACAAGACCACAAATCCAAAAAATTGTCAGCAGCACCTCAGACAGGTATAGGCGGCTTTACCATTAGGCCAAATAGGCGGTTGCCTAAGGCCTCACTTAAACAGGGGCCTCACAGAGTGTCTCTATCTTCATATGTTTTATGTTGTTTTACGTGCGGCATGTGCATGGCATGTCGATGAGTAAAATCATTGTTGACTGATGTAAAAGCATAGGAAGTGCATGTGAGGTCTGTCCCTGACTTTCTGACAGTTACTACAGTTAACCTTGGAATTACATGCAGTGCTGCAAAATAAGGGGTTACATTGCTCACCCTCCCTATCCTCCATGTCTAAGTGCCACCCCTGATGTCTCCTTAGTGTCATGACATGAGTACCATACGGGGCAGTTATGGTGCATTACACACAGCTACTAGACAAAAACATGAGTACCCTACGGGGCAGTTATAGTGCATCACACACAGCTACTAGACAAAAACATGAGTACCCTACGGGGCAGTTATAGTGCATCACACACAGCTACTAGACAAAAACATGAGTACCCTACGGGGCAGTTATAGTGCATCACACACAGCTACTAGACAAAAACATGAGTACCATACGGGGCAGTTATAGTGCATCACACACAGCTACTAGACAAAAACATGAGTACCATACGGGGCAGTTATGGTGCATTACACACAGCTACTAGACAAAAACATGAGTACCCTACGGGGCAGTTATAGTGCATCACACACAGCTACTAGACAAAAACATGAGTACCCTACGGGGCAGTTATAGTGCATCACACACAGCTACTAGACAAAAACATGAGTACCCTACGGGGCAGTTATAGTGCATCACACACAGCTACTAGACAAAAACATGAGTACCATACGGGGCAGTTATGGTGCATTACACACAGCTACTAGACAAAAACATGAGTACCCTACGGGGCAGTTATAGTGCATCACACACAGCTACTAGACAAAAACATGAGTACCCTACGGGGCAGTTATAGTGCATCACACACAGCTACTAGACAAAAACATGAGTACCATGTGGGGCAGTTATGGTGCATTACACACAGCTACTAGACAAAAACATGAGTACCATACGGGGCAGTTATAGTGCATCACACACAGCTACTAGACAAAAACATGAGTACCATACGGGGCAGTTATGGTGCATCACACACAGCTACTAGACAAAAACATGAGTACCCTACGGGGCAGTTATAGTGCATCACACACATCTACTAGACAAAAACATGAGTACCATGCGGGGCAGTTATGGTGCATTACACACAGCTACTAGACAAAAACATGCGTACCATGCGGGGCAGTTATGGTGCATCACACACAGCTACTAGACAAAAACATGAGTACCCTACGGGGCAGTTATAGTGCATCACACACATCTACTAGACAAAAACATGAGTACCATGCGGGGCAGTTATGGTGCATTACACACAGCTACTAGACAAAAACATGAGTACCATATGGGGCAGTTGTAGTGCATCACACACAGCTACTAGACAAAAACATGAGTACCATACGGGGCAGTTATAGTGCATCACACACAGCTACTAGACAAAAACATGAGTACCATATGGGGCAGTTGTAGTGCATCACACACAGCTACTAGACAAAAACATGAGTACCATACGGGGCAGTTGTAGTGCATCACACACAGCTACTAGACAAAAACATGAGTACCATACGGGGCAGTTATAGTGCATCACACACAGCTACTAGACAAAAACATGAGTACCATACGGGGCAGTTATAGTGCATCACACACAGCTACTAGACAAAAACATGAGTACCATACGGGGCAGATATGGTGCATTACACACAGCTACTAGACAAAAACATGAGTACCATATGGGGCAGTTGTAGTGCATCACACACAGCTACTAGACAAAAACATGAGTACCATACGGGGCAGTTGTAGTGCATCACACACAGCTACTAGACAAAAACATGAGTACCATGCGGGGCAGTTATAGTGCATTACACACAGCTACTAGACAAAAACATGAGTACCCTACGGGGCAGTTATAGTGCATCACACACAGCTACTAGACAAAAACATGAGTACCCTACGGGGCAGTTATAGTGCATCACACACAGCTACTAGACAAAAACATGAGTACCATACGGGGCAGTTATAGTGCATCACACACAGCTACTAGACAAAAACATGAGTACCATACGGGGCAGATATGGTGCATTACACACAGCTACTAGACAAAAACATGAGTACCATACGGGGCAGATATGGTGCATTACACACAGCTACTAGACAAAAACATGAGTACCCTACGGGGCAGTTATAGTGCATCACACACAGCTACTAGACAAAAACATGAGTACCATACGGGGCAGATATGGTGCATTACACACAGCTACTAGACAAAAACATGAGTACCATACGGGGCAGTTGTAGTGCATCACACACAGCTACTAGACAAAAACATGCGTACCATACGGGGCAGATATGGTGCATTACACACAGCTACTAGACAAAAACATGAGTACCATACGGGGCAGTTATAGTGCATCACACACAGCTACTAGACAAAAATATGAGTACCATACGGGGCAGATATGGTGCATTACACACAGCTACTAGACAAAAACATGAGTACCATACGGGGCAGATATGGTGCATTACACACAGCTACTAGACAAAAACATGAGTACCATACGGGGCAGTTATAGTGCATCACACACAGCTACTAGACAAAACATGAGTACCATACGGGGCAGTTATAGTGCATCACACACAGCTACTAGACAAAAACATGAGTACCATACGGGGCAGATATGGTGCATTACACACAGCTACTAGACAAAAACATGAGTACCCTACGGGGCAGTTATAGTGCATCACACACAGCTACTAGACAAAAACATGAGTACCATACAGGGCAGTTATAGTGCATCACACACAGCTACTAGACAAAAACATGAGTACCATACGGGGCAGTTATAGTGCATCACACACAGCTACTAGACAAAAACATGAGTACCATACGGGGCAGTTATAGTGCATCACACACAGCTACTAGACAAAAACATGAGTACCATACGGGGCAGTTATAGTGCATCACACACAGCTACTAGACAAAAACATGAGTACCATACGGGGCAGTTATAGTGCATTACACACAGCTACTAGACAAAAACATGAGTACCATATGGGGCAGTTATAGTGCATCACACACAGCTACTAGACAAAAACATGAGTACCATACGGGGCAGTTATAGTGCATCACACACAGCTACTAGACAAAAACATGAGTACCATACGGGGCAGTTATAGTGCATCACACACAGCTACTAGACAAAAACATGAGTACCATACGGGGCAGTTATAGTGCATCACACACAGCTACTAGACAAAAACATGAGTACCATACGGGGCAGATATGGTGCATTACACACAGCTACTAGACAAAAACATGAGTACCATACGGGGCAGTTATAGTGCATCACACACAGCTACTAGACAAAAACATGAGTACCATACGGGGCAGTTATAGTGCATCACACACAGCTACTAGACAAAAACATGAGTACCATACGGGGCAGATATGGTGCATTACACACAGCTACTAGACAAAAACATGAGTACCATACGGGGCAGTTATAGTGCATCACACACAGCTACTAGACAAAAACATGAGTACCATACGGGGCAGTTATAGTGCATCACACACAGCTACTAGACAAAAACATGAGTACCCTACGGGGCAGTTATAGTGCATCACACACAGCTACTAGACAAAAACATGAGTACCCTACGGGGCAGTTATAGTGCATCACACACAGCTACTAGACAAAAACATGAGTACCATACGGGGCAGTTATAGTGCATCACACACAGCTACTAGACAAAAACATGAGTACCCTACGGGGCAGTTATAGTGCATCACTCACAGCTACTAGACAAAAACATGAGTACCCTACGGGGCAGTTAACGTGCATCACACACAGCTACTAGACAAAAACATGAGTACCATAAGGGGCAGTTATAGTGCATCACACACAGCTACTAGACAAAAACATGAGTACCATATGGGGCAGTTATAGTGCATCACACACAGCTACTAGACAAAAACATGAGTACCATACGGGGCAGTTATAGTGCATCACACACAGCTACTAGACAAAAACATGAGTACCATACGGGGCAGTTATAGTGCATCACACACAGCTACTAGACAAAAACATGAGTACCATACGGGGCAGTTATAGTGCATCACACACAGCTACTAGACAAAAACATGAGTACCATATGGGGCAGATATGGTGCATTACACACAGCTACTAGACAAAAACATGAGTACCATACGGGGCAGTTATAGTGCATCACACACAGCTACTAGACAAAAACATGAGTACCATACGGGGCAGTTATAGTGCATCACACACAGCTACTAGACAAAAACATGAGTACCCTACGGGGCAGTTATAGTGCATCACACACAGCTACTAGACAAAAACATGAGTACCCTACGGGGCAGTTATAGTGCATCACACACAGCTACTAGACAAAAACATGAGTACCATACGGGGCAGTTATAGTGCATCACACACAGCTACTAGACAAAAACATGAGTACCCTACGGGGCAGTTATAGTGCATCACTCACAGCTACTAGACAAAAACATGAGTACCCTACGGGGCAGTTAACGTGCATCACACACAGCTACTAGACAAAAACATGAGTACCATAAGGGGCAGTTATAGTGCATCACACACAGCTACTAGACAAAAACATGAGTACCATACGGGGCAGTTATAGTGCATCACACACAGCTACTAGACAAAAACATGAGTACCCTACGGGGCAGTTAACGTGCATCACACACAGCTACTAGACAAAAACATGAGTACCATAAGGGGCAGTTATAGTGCATCACACACAGCTACTAGACAAAAACATGAGTACCATAAGGGGCAGTTATAGTGCATCACACACAGCTACTAGACAAAAACATGAGTACCATACGGGGCAGTTGTAGTGCACCGTGTGAATCGGACACAGCGAGTAGACATGTGCAGGTGTGATTTAAATGAGGAGAGTAGAGATTAGTGTGATCAAGTGAAGGACCTGAGATGTGAGAATTAGCCACACACTGTTGAAGAGAAGTAGGGGTAGCTCCAGAGGATAATCTGTCTGTAATGCTGATAATGATTAAATAAAAACATCTGCCAGGTCTTGCCATTATTAGCTACATTCTCTTTCTGCACTCTCCTTCACTCTCTCTTTTTTCTCCTTGCTCTATCACTTCACCCTCTCTTTTTCTTCCCCTTTTTCCTTTTTTTCTCTCCCCATTCTCACTCATTGGGGCATATCTGTCAAGCTCCGTATGGAGCCTTCAGGTTCGCCAGAAACACCGGTTATGAAGCAGCGGTCTAAATCACGAAAGAAAAATTATGGGTTTAGTGTCCCTTTAATCTCCCATATCCATCTCCCCTCTCTCACTCTCCCCTCTCTCCCTTCTTCTTTCTTTTCTCACTCTCTCCTCTCTATTTTCTCTTCATCCTTTATATTTTCTCTTCTTTTCTCCTCTATCTCCCTTTTTCAGTCTCTCCCATAACTCCCCACTTTCTTCTTATCTATTCTTTCTCTTTTCTTTGTCTCTCTCTCTTAGTCTCTCCACTATCCTCTCCTCTTTCTGTCTTTGTACACTATCTTTTAATTCGCTCCTCCTTTATCTCTCTTGCTTTCCTCTCTATTTTCTGTCCTCTCTTTTTCCCCCTCTTCACTTTCACCCAACTCTCCCATTCTCGCTTTCCTATTTCCTTTCTCTTTTCTTCTTGCTCTCTTCTTTATTTCCTCTATTAACTTTTGCTACTATTTTTTTTCTCTTCTCTCTCCCCCTTCTTTTCTCTCTATATCTCTCACTATTATTTTTCCTCTCTCTTCATTCTCCTTCTATCTCCAATCTGCATCACTTCTTGCTTCCACCTTTCTTTACCCTCTCTATTCACCCTCTCTATTTACTCTTCATTTTCTCTCTTTCTACCTTTTTACTAAACTCTTTCAGCGAAATCCAGACCAATTCATTTTCAGGTTCATTTGGTTCATTTTTGTATTTTTTTTTATTTCGAGGGGCCTTCTATTTGACCCTTGCATAAGGCCTCACTAACTCAAGAGCCGCAGGTTTATTAAAGAAGCATAAAATGACTCAGAAGCCCTTGATCATGTCCATTTCCAACCGTACTGTCCAATTAAGTATGGTTATGGTATGTTGCATTACACTGTACAGCGTTAGTGAAAGGTCCTTTAAATACAGTAGAATTGCATAATCCACAAATTCATATCAAGTTAATGCAAAAGCACGTAGTCTGAATTGTAAATGAGTAGTTGATTATTTATATATTTTTTACAAATTTCAGTTACTTCCGTTTTCTCCTCCACTTGTATCATGTGACAGATGTCAGCCAAACAAAGTTTAATTTTGACTTGAGTGTCTCTTTAATAAAAGTGGAGATTTAATTTATTAGGATGCGTCAACATAGAGTGTAGTTTTTTTTGTTTGTTTTTGTTTATTTGCCCTAAAATACTAACACTGTTGCTTTCATTGTTGACAAGTGTTATTTTTACTATTTTATATTCAAAATTGTATATGTTATAAACTGCTTAATATTTTGTTAAAAATGTAAGATTTAGTTTGTGTTGTTTTCTTCAAAACATGACTATAGTATCAGACAACGTAAGCGCAGCTAATTCTTTTGTTTGTTCTGTCTCTTATTTTCAGTTTATTCAGCTGCAATATTTCTGCCTTAATAAAATTTGCAATAATAGTAAAAGAATAATAACGTTTATCTTCACCCTTGTTAACTTTTACAACTCACATGTATTATGGGAATGACAAGCAGATTGATTCAAAACAGAGTTAAACGTGGTTACTTTGCTGATATTTGGCTTTCTGGAAACTGAAAGAAAAGGAAGCGCCAAAAATGGTGCCCTCTGTAAACGTTTTTATGCCGAATCTCACCCAATGAATGTGGAAATCCAGAGGGCCCATTAAATGTAAAAATGTGCCGAGTCTGCAAGCCGAGGAATGTGCATTGCCTGGTCTAAATCAATTGAAAATCAGCCCATTAGTTTTTTTCCCCTTCTTTAGAGAACATCGAAAAAAAGGAAGTAAATTTAGACTTTACGGATTATTTTTAAAGAACCAAAAGACCATGTGTAGAAAGAGATGCTCTTAATGCAAAGTTCCCAGAGAGATTCATTGCAAACTCATATACTAAAAGGGCATGTTTACATTGGGCAAGCGTTATTAAAGGGACAGTCTACCATAGAATTGTTATTGTTTTAAAAGTTAGATAATCCCTTTATTACCCATTCCCCAGTTTTGCATAACCAACACAGTTATATTAATGTACTTTTTACCTCTGTGATTACCTTGTATCTAAGAACCTTCTTCCAGCCCCCTGATCACATGACTGTGACTGTTTATTATCTATTGTCTTGCAGTTAGCATTGTGTTGGGCTAAATCTTAAATAACTCCCTGTGTCTGAACACAGTTTTATCTATATGGCCCACGTGTACTTTTAGTCTCTTTGTGTTGAAAAGGAATTTAAAAAGCCTGTGATAAGAGGCAGCCCTCAAAGGCTTAGAAATTAGCATATGAGCCTACCTAGGTTTAGTTTAAACTAAGAATACCAAGAGAAAAAAGCTAATTTGATGATAAAAGTAAATTGGAAAGCTGATTAAAATTAAAAGTCCTATCTGAATAATGAAAGTTTAATTTATACTAGACTGTCCCTTTAAATGGATCTGATGTAAGGTGCTTTCGGCTTACTTACTTCCTGATTACGTTTTATAAGCATGGAAACATTTTGTCAGGTGTTACGATTTAACCTACACCTATTTAAGTTTAATCTTCTGTGAATTTAACTTATTTTGAAGAAAATTTGCCTCACAAATTGAAAGGGACATTAAACTGATGGGTACAACTGCAGGTACAGAATTAAATGCAATAGAATTGTAAGTATTAACCGTGCTAGTGTAGTTGTACCCAGCAGTTTAACGTCGCTTTAACCTGATGATATAAAAGTCTTGTTCGCATATTGCCTTCATCTAATTGAGTAAGCAACAATGAACACATAATTGTTCAGTTTAAATCTATGTCAGACGCTTAATGCAAATGAAAAACAAAAAATATTGGCATTGCAGACATCCCAACTCTCCCTTAAGTTCAGGGAGTCTCCCTGATTGAAATAGCGGCTCCCTGATGCCAGCAAATGGAGTGCAATCTCCCTGAAACTCCAAGTACCATGATCCAATGTGGCCCAAACTGGAAAAGTGTTTCTTTAGGTTGAAATAATTTTTATTGGTACGTATCACAACATATCAATCATGACAATAGCATTTTAGATTATAACAACGGTCAATCTATGCTTTACTGTGTCAACACCCTTTATTTTTGTATAACTATCCCCCCCTCCCCCCCTCCCCTCTAACTTTAACAACAAACCAAATGTTTAACAAAATTAAAACATTAATTCTTCCCGTTGAGCAGTCAATAATGTCTCTTACTTTATTTTCTTCATTTTTCCTTTTTTATTTCGGTATTTGTTTCCACTATTTATTCTCTCACACAAACTGTTTTTCTGATGGATGAGGAGTATTACGGCCCTAAGCTTTTATTCCCTTAAGCATTCTGTGCTCCCTCCGGACCCAGATCAGTAATCCTAACAGCTCCATGTTTATTCATTATCCAATGTACCCAAATATTCTGAAAGTGCCCCATCTTGCTCTGTATCCATGCTGCTGACTCAGACATCGCATAAATGCCTTCTATTTTATCTATTACTTCCGACCATCCTGGTGCCCCTACCTTCCAGTACCTAGCTATACAGAGTCTTGTGGCTGTACATAGTATGTTGATCAGTGTATTAACCGCCGAATTTAAAGACTCCTGCGGGACATGTAGTAAAGCCTGTGATGCTGTCAGCTTAAATGTATCTCCTAACATTTGTATGAGGAGGTTTTCAAGTTTATGCCATGTAGGTTTTATTTTTGGACAGTCCCACCACATATGAATATAGGATCCAATCTCTGAACATCCCCTGTAACATGATCTGCTATCCTGAGGAGTGTAATGTGACGATTTCAAAGGTGTGAGATACCATCGATATGAAGTCTTAAGTGCGTTCTCTATGAGGTCTGCTCCTATTAATCCCTTACTGATACTAGCAAAAATATTCTGCCATTCCTCTTTCTCGTACCTAGCTTCTAGGTCTATTTCCCAGTTCTCATGTAACTTCGGTTTTGTTTTGTTTTTGGCTTCCTGCAGCGCTAAATATAACCGCAATATTACTTTTTTTTCCCTGTCTGATGATTTTGTAAGCTGTTCTAGAGTAGTGAGTGTAGCGGGTATATGGCCTTGCCTATATTTGTTGATTGCACTGGATACCTGGAGATATAAAAACCATGGTAAAGTGACTGGGTGTATTTTTTCTTTTATCTGTGTATATGTCATCACTTTTCCTTTATCTAAGACGTCTGCTACTCTGTAAAGTCCCTTATTCTCCCATTTGGCTACTTGTCTCTGAAAATCTATGTGTATCAGTGCTCTAAGTGGTATTGTCGTGGATTGCTGTGGAATGAGTTTCAGTGTTTTAGTCAAGTGATGCCATAGCTGCTTAGTTTCCTCTGTGATCTTCAGTTTTTGCTGTGACTTCTGTGTTTGCGTATTGGGGTTCCATATGATGTCTATTGGGTTACTATAGCCTCCTATGTCTGCTTCGATGCCAGGCCATGTAAGACCTCTGCAGCCCTTAGCTATTAATGTAATCTGTGCCAATCTGGCTGCCTGATAATAGTCCACCAAATTGGGCACACCTATGCCTCCCAAGTGTTTATGCTGTTTGAGTATGTGTGCAGCAATTCTTGCCGCTTTATTGCCTCTTATAAATCTAATTATTTCCGACTGCAAATCTTCCAGATCCTTTTGTGGGACTTTGATAGGTAGAGCTCTAAACAGATATAGCAATCTTGGGAGCACATTCATCTTTACTGCCACTAGTCTACCGTACCATAAAAAACTGCCCTTCCGCCATTTTCTTATATCGTTTCTTATAGTTTTAAAGAGAGGAGGAAAAAGTGTTTCTTTAAAGGGACAGTATACACTCATTTTCATATAACAGCATGTAATAGACACTACTATAAAGAATAAGATGCAGATACCGATATAAAAATCCAGTATAAAACTGTTTAAAAACTTACTTAAAAGCTCTCAGTTTAGCTTTGTTGAAAAGGCAGCTGGAAAGCCCACTGCAAGTGGGAAAAAAGACACTTTTCCCCCCTCCCCCTTCTTATGCATATGAAAAGACCCTTTAAACAAACAAGAGCAAGCTGGAGAAGGTAGCTGACGGTATTCACATAAAACTTTGGGGCTTGGCTAGGAGTCTGAAAATCAGAGCAATGTTATTTAAAAATAAGCAAAACTAAACAGTTAAAAAAAAAAAGAAAACTTCATGGGCTATATAAATAGATCATCTACAAAACATTTATGCAAAGAAAAAATGAGTGTATAATGTCCCTTTAAGGAATGCCTTTAGTTACTTGGACGTTATAGAACCCTCAAAGCATGCATCAGTACCAAAAAGCCCCCCCTGATTTTAATAAAATAAAACACAAATTCTACCTTATTTACTGTACGTAATTAAACTTCGAATTATTAAATATTTAAGCATTCAACAAGCATACGATCACTGGAAGAAAGGTTTGTTGTATGTGGTTGTGCAATAAAGCTATTTGTTTTTTTTTAAAAAGCTAAACACTGGTGAGAACTTTCACTGTAGGTTCCTTCCTCTTAACTAGGCCCTAAAGTGATAATAGGACCTATAAGCTACCATATCATGTAGCTATTAATTAAGTAGTAACACATTAAAATAAATGCAAATGTGATTTGGCCTTTACACAGGCCTTTGTTAATGCTGAAATCATAAAAACCATGCGAAGTACTTAAATGACGGGTATGTAAATATTCACAAGTTGTAATTGTTTTCCACAACCATTTTAACAGTTACATTTGTGCCCTACTTTAATGTAAATATAACATTGCCTTTGTGTTTTTATGGTTTTTTTTAATTAGCATAAGTTTATCTAACTTTTTCATGACAAGCTTGAAAATGAAAATCACAGTTCTTGATCATAAAGAATTATTTTGTAAGGGATGGGATTTTTAGACACCTTGAAGAACAGTGATATTGGTACATTTTTGTAGAAATTAAACTGATTGTTTGAAGATTCTGTATCTTTTCTTTTAATATGTTTTCGAAGCCAGGAAAAAGCAAATGCAATCTCAAAATTGTCATCCGACCAAAGGAAGATCGGCACTTTTCTAAAAGAAATTCCCAACAAAAATGATAGAATCACTTGTTGCCATACTTTTTTTTGCGGTTATTGACAATGAAAACTTATTTACCTGAAGGCTTTGGGTAATTGACAACCACACTTCTTGGTTCTTTAAAAACGTACTATAACATTGTTGTAATGGAGACAAGTGCAGCTCTCTATGCACGCGAGGAGTGAAGAACAGTTTTCAAGCTAGAGTGACAATTAGAGTTGGGGCTTATACACTGGTTGACAAGAGGAACAAATTAAGTTCTAAATACTATCCTCATATTGTCCTAACACATCCGTACCTTCCTATACATTATTTAAACATATGAGGGCATTATATACCTGGAGAAAAGTCTAATAGAGTAGACTACATTTTACTAAAAGAAAGCTTCTGAATGTAAAAAGTATTAAAACATTAATTTAATATGTCTATAGATATAGATATTTTTTTTTCTATTTCTAGTTTTTCCTGTTTTATTTTTTTTTCCTTTCAAGAAATCAGTATTAGATGTGCATTTGATGATTCGTTTACTAACGAATGCAGAATATGGCTGTGGGTAGCGGCATTCAGCTTTTCAGCGGCAAATTCATTGTTCACACAAAGAACTGGATTTTCACAAATCGTTGTGTGTTGCTCTTTCCAAAGACAAAAGTCAGGTGCCTAAAAGAACTAAACAATACTACCTGTGGCCCTATTCAGCATTCCTTTAGCAAACAGATAGCCGAATGCATACGTCTAAAAAATATATTATGAAATGTTATAAAAGAAAAAGTAAAGAGTAAAATCTGTATTTTGATTTACTCCAAGTGAGAAGAATCTCTTTAATTTTAGTGTGTATAGAAGATCTCTACTTATAGAATGATAGAAGTCCAAATAACTGGATTATCAATTGAAATGTTTCTCTGTCTTGGGGAAAAAAAACTTTGTGAATCTAGTCCATAAACTTTACCTCTTTCCTACAGTCTGTTGCTCAGCCAGCAAATGCAGCAAAAACTTAAATATCTCACAAATAAGTCTACAGATGGAAAGATCAGAGGGTTCAGAAATATCTGTGAAATTCTGGTTCTGACACTAATCACAGTTCAGATGTCACACACCAGAAGTTCATTTTGAATTAATGTATTTGCCACCGTATCTTGGCAAGTGTTAATGTCAGACTTGAGTAACAGAAAAAATGCCACAATTAATTCTAAATTTAAAGTAGGCTATCTTCTTTTGGTTTCTTAATAACGTTTCATCTCATGTCTGTAGTATGTAGATAATATAATGTTGGAAGTCTGCTGTCATTGGGATGATTAAAGGCAACAGCTGACCTGTTCATACTAATAACAACAATCAAGCTATGGTGAAATCCTTATTCTACCTCTTCTACTCATTAGCCCTTATTGGTTTTAACCGATAACAACTGCAAAAACACTTTATGTACTTTACAATAACAATATGATGGTGGCCAACACTTTGTACTTTACAATAACAATATGATGGTGGCCAACACTTTATGTACTTTACAATAACAATATGATGGTGGCCAACACTTTATGTACTTTACAATAACAATATGATGGTGGCCAACACTTTATGTACTTTACATTAACAATATGATGGTGGCCAACACTTTATGTACTTTACAATAACAATATGATGGTGGCCAACACTTTATGTACTTTACAATAACAATATGATGGTGGCCAACACTTTATGTACTTTACAATAACAATATGATGGTGGCCAACACTTTATGTACTTTACATTAACAATATGATGGTGGCCAACACTTTATGTACTTTACAATAACAATATGATGGTGGCCAACACTTTATGTACTTTACATTAACAATATGATGGTGGCCAACACTTTATGTACTTTACAATAACAATATGATGGTGGCCAACACTTTGTACTTTACAATAACAATATGATGGTGGCCAACACTTTATGTACTTTACAATAACAATATGATGGTGGCCAACACTTTATGTACTTTACAATAACAATATGATGGTGGCCAACACTTTATGTACTTTACAATAACAATATGATGGTGGCCAACACTTTGTACTTTACAATAACAATATGATGGTGGCCAACACTTTATGTACTTTACAATAACAATATGATGGTGGCCAACACTTTATGTACTTTACAATAACAATATGATGGTGGCCAACACTTTATGTACTTTACAATAACAATATGAGGGTGGCCAACACTTTGTACTTTACAATAACAATATGATGGTGGCCAACACTTTATGTACTTTACAATAACAATATGATGGTGGTCAACACTTTATGTACTTTACAATAACAATATGATGGTGGCCAACACTTTGTACTTTACAATAACAATATGATGGTGGCCAACACTTTATGTACTTTACAATAACAATATGATGGTGGCCAACACTTTATGTACTTTACAATAACAATATGATGGTGGCCAACACTTTATGTACTTTACAATAACAATATGATGGTGGCCAACACTTTATGTACTTTACAATAACAATATGATGGTGGCCAACACTTTATGTACTTTACAATAACAATATGATGGTGGCCAACACTTTATGTACTTTACAATAACAATATGATGGTGGCCAACACTTTATGTACTTTACAATAACAATATGATGGTGGCCAACACTTTGTACTTTACAATAACAATATGATGGTGGCCAACACTTTATGTACTTTACAATAACAATATGATGGTGGCCAACACTTTATGTACTTTACAATAACAATATGATGGTGGCCAACACTTTATGTACTTTACAATAACAATATGATGGTGGCCAACACTTTATGTACTTTACAATAACAATATGATGGTGGCCAACACTTTGTACTTTACAATAACAATATGATGGTGGCCAACACTTTATGTACTTTACAATAACAATATGATGGTGGCCAACACTTTATGTACTTTACAATAACAATATGATGGTGGCCAACACTTTGTACTTTACAATAACAATATGATGGTGGCCAACACTTTGTACTTTACAATAACAATATGATGGTGGCCAACACTTTGTACTTTACAATAACAATATGATGGTGGCCAACACTTTGTACTTTACAATAACAATATGATGGTGGCCAACACTTTATGTACTTTACAATAACAATATGATGGTGGCCAACACTTTATGTACTTTACATTAACAATATGATGGTGGCCAACACTTTATGTACTTTACAATAACAATATGATGGTGGCCAACCTTTGTTGTCTGCAGACTAAAGCCCAGATGGGCTCCTCAAAATAAGGCAAATGGTGGCAGAGTTTTGCTGTTGATGAACAATTGTAGTAAAAATTATTTTAAAGTCAAAGTTAAACTTTCATGATTCAGGTAGAGGGAGCAATTTAATTTTTATTTTTTTTCCAATTTACTTCCTTTATCATATGCACATTTTCGGAGGCTTCAGCTCTTAATGTACTTTGTAATTGGCTGATGGCTGTCACATGATACAGGGGGAAGGGAAAATGGAAGTAACTGAGATTTCTCAGAACAAAATAGTCCTTTTAAAAATGGACAACTTGGTTGATAAATTCTTTAGACATACAACAGAAATGGCTTGTAATTACAAGATGTTTCCTGCCCCTTATAACACAATACAACTTTTTCTTTTTGCACTTTTATGGCCTTTAAAAATCTTTAGCTTGTTACTTGCTTTTAATCCTTCTATTAGGAGCTTCTTTCAAAAAAAGAAACTAGTAGAAGAATTAGGATAACAAACCTATAACATGGAAACTGAGCTTCAAAATTATTTATTTAGAACATTTAGGGCCAGATTACAAGTAGAGCGTCATTTAACGTTCCCCTACAAGCATTA
Organism: Bombina bombina; assembly: GCF_027579735.1. Classification (NCBI taxonomy): domain Eukaryota; kingdom Metazoa; phylum Chordata; class Amphibia; order Anura; family Bombinatoridae; genus Bombina; species Bombina bombina. The sequence continues at coordinate 203,490,461 of NC_069508.1, forward strand.
ACTGTGCTAGAAATACGTTTTTTGTGCGCGTCAAGTTGTGCTCGTATTACAACACCCTACTCGCACGCAAACACGATTGCATATTCTCAAGTGCGCTAACTCGACATGAAAATATAAATAATTCACATTCCAATGTTCTTCACATAGCAGAAGATGTTCTATTTATTCATAAATACATATTCCTAAAATATATCTGATGGTATTTTGGTAAAATATATTTCTATACACCTCTCTCTCTCTCTGGTCTGAAGAAGGGGACGGTTTGATCCCCGAAACGTCACTTTGCACATACAGGGGCCTATTTATCAAGATCTGTATGGAGCTTGATGCCCCGTGTTTCTGCCGAGCCTTCAGGCTCGCCAGGAACACGAGTAATGAAGACCGCTGCTCCATAACCTGTCCGCCTGCTCTGAGGCGGCGGACAGACATTGCCGGAAATCAACCTGATCCAATATGATTGGGTTGATTGACACCTCCTGCTAGTGGCCGATTGGCTGCAAATCTGCAGGGGGCGGTATTGCACCAGCAGTTCAACAGAACTGCTGATGCAATGATAAATGCTGAGAGCGTATGCTGTCTGCGTTTATTGATGTGCAGTGGACATGATACGCAATATCGGATCATGTCCGCTCACATCATAAATAGGCCCCTAAACCTTTGTGTGAAAAGTCCAGTGAGTGCGGATCCTTCCTTTTACATTTGCATACTGATGTTCCTGACACCCTGGCGTTGTATTTTGAAGTGAGAGTGCAAATCCCCTTGAATTGCTAGGTATAGATATAGGTATGTGTGTGTGTGTATACAGATATATAAAGGAATCTCTATAAATACTTAGAGCCGCGGTCCTCAAGTACCCCCAACAGGCCAGGTTTTCATTGTAGCTGAACTATAGTACAGGTGAAACAATCAGCTGATCAGTAACTATGGTTACTAACCTGCCCAACAGCTGATTATTTCACCTGTGCTATATCTAGTTCACCTATAAGGAAAACCTGTCCTGTTGGAGGGTACTTGAGGACTGCGGTTGAGAAATACTGCAGTAGTGCATTTTTACTTTAGAGCTGATTTTAACTGAGTTTAACTATATTCAAGCAATAGTGCAATAATAACCTGACCTATCACATCACAGTATTTTGTTTCTGTACCTTTATGTCCCTTTAAGATGTGAGACTTTTATTCTGGAAACAAAAAGCTAACACATTTATCCCATATTAACCTTAAAGAAATATTTGTGCACTAGATGTAGATTTGTATTATTAGCACTCACTGCACTAGGACTAATCTGTCTGACATTTGTGACAAGCACGGCAACAGAAGGAAATATCATCTTGTTCAGGATATTCCTGTGTGATCCTCTTTCACCTCCTGGAAGTCTTGATGCGATTAGCGCTGGGCTTCTGAGGTCTAAAGTAGATTGACGCTTCTGAGATCACTGAGGCTTAATGGTGATATAATGTACCTTGTTATCTTGGCCCTGGTGTGTGAATGGTTAAAAAGCAAGAATTGTCTGCATCAGTGTTTATCAACAACAGTATCTTATTACCCTAAACACAATTAAAGGGACATTAAACACATTTTGTTACTGAATTGTGCTTGTGTTATACTTTCTAGAGATGTTAAACACATAGTTACATGCAAGCAACAGTGGAATAATAAAATGCTCTAACAAATTAGAATATTTTCTTGTTGCACTTTTATTTCCCTTTAATATCTAAAAGATAAATTTAAAGGGACACTAAACTGGCGCATTCATTTTTATACACCACTTTAGTATTTCTAAGAGTACTGCATGACCTGTTTTTTTCAAGAGGTGTTAAACACACAGTTAAATGCAAGCAAAAATGCTATAATAAAATACTCTAAAACATTACAGCATTTTCTATGTCCACTTTATATCCCTTTAAGGTATTACTTTAATATTCCTTTAATTTGCTTGGTACACATTTAGCCAGTGATGTTGCAAGCTTCTGTCTGGGTAACTGATCTCAGTCTAACACGATACTACTATATTATCAAGTCAAATATTAGATCACCTAAGTCTTCTCCCATTTACAGTTCAGAATCCTTGTCTTAAATTGACATACTAGAGTTAGAATAAATCCAGAGTTTCTTGTGGCAAATTCACTTTAATTGTATGTGATACATTTCTATTTTTTCCCCCTTTTTAAATAATAATCACTGAGTGACACTTTCCTCTCCCCTTTACAGCTCTGACACTGGTTTTCAAACCTGTCCTCAGACCTCCCTGACAGGCCAGATATTCAGGATTACCTTGGGTGTGAGCAGGTAACATAACCACGTTTACTAATCAGCTGATTATTTCACCTGTGCTCCAGTTTGTTTATCCTCAAAAACTGGTCTGTTAGGGAGGCTGAGGGCAGGTTTGAAAACCAGTGGTCTATGATTTACTCTCATATCGGCTTTGCATTGCAATGTGACACCTCTAAGAGGGTGTTTTGTTGAGCGCCATGTGTATGAAGTGAGGTAAATAGGTTACTATCGCAGATGGATTCCAAGAGGCAGAAATGTCTAGCTCTTTGCTAGTTGGGGTATACTCAGGTAGATTTGCAGAAAGACAAAATGATTGGTTAGATATAGCATTGCCACCTTGGTAATGTTTTATTGGACAGCTATGAGTTACACATGCTGCAGGGTTTATAGGGAATTAAACGTCTCTCCCTGCAGCTTGTGTAGCTCATAGCTGTCCTGTAAAACATAATCAGTAATGCGAGATTGGCTTTAGTGTCTTATCTGAGAGCAAGCTACTGAGATATGTGGCTCAAGGTTGCTCAGATTATTTTTTATTTGAAATGCAACTTTCAATTATATTTACTAGACTGGTAGTGATTAAAAAAAAAGAATATTAACCAGCTCTTTTGCTTTTGCGTAAGTGCATTTGTCCGACACTCCCTAGAGAAGACAAAAAAACAAACAAATTCTGTAACTCTGATAACTGGCTTAGTTAATTTGCACAACATTTAGAAATCTTAACTTACAGATGTTGCGTTTTGGCCTCTCTAGGGAGTATGGGCCAACCACAATTAAAAAAAAGGGGGGGGGGAGGCATTGCTCTAAAAAAAATTTGCCATCTATATGAAAGTGCTTGTTAATTATTTGTTTTTGAGCATTAAAGGGACACTGTGCTGTCAAATATATTTTCCTTTAACCCCTTGACCCAAAATGATGTGTGTGTGTGTGTATATATATATATTTATACACCCACATACATTGCCCATCGTACCACATAACGTATATAAATGTTGCAGCTTCAGGAAGCTACAGCAGCTCTCGGCTGTAAAGTGACATCTGAAAGCTGTTGTTCCTGAGCTGCAGACATCTGTCTGTATATGGTAACAGAGCACAATCGGTACCTCAATTCCATATGACTGAAGATGTCTGATTGTTACAGATAGTAACACTGTGTGTTACAGTCTGTAATGATCAACGTCTTGTGGCGGTGAGAGGTGAGGGAGGGGAAGCGGGTGGATGACTCAGAGGTTGGAGGGGGCCTACGCTACAGGAAAAGGGAGGGATGGGAAGCTACATTACGGCAAAAGGGGGCTTGGAAGGGGGCACCCTTATTAATAATCGTTGGTGGGGGGGGAAATAAAAATAATAAAAAAACATTAGAAAAAATACAGAATATCAGGACACTAGTATATAATGGATAGGCAAAAAGTCCTATATTGGACCGGTGCTATAGTATATCTATATAAATAAGAAATTTACAAAAGAGAAAAAAAAAAAGTACTAATTATAAAGCGCTTTTGCCTCAAAACTCTTAAGTTAGAAAAAAGGATGGCTGTTATAGAACCTAACCATCCATTCTGCTGAGACACAACAAGTGGATATAAGTGTCAAAAAATATATTTATTGCACTATGTTAGAGGGAAACATCCCTCAACATAAAAAGTTTAGAATGCTTATAGAAGATAAATTGGAACCAGCTTTGTATACCACCATACTTGGAGCTGCGTCTCCTGATTTCTGTAACATTTTCTTTCTCTAATTCTTTCTCTAATAAAGCTGTTTTCGAAAAAAAAAAGTTTAGAATGCTATTACACAATAATGTGACAATCAATAAACCAAACTAATTTAGCAATAACAACATAATATTAGCAGTGAACATAAAAATAAGAAAGTTAGAAGCCTGGACAAAAAATATTATCGACACAATGTCCATTGACAATATTACCACACTGAATGTATTTGATCCTGAATAAGTACAAGAAATGTCCCAGGAGAAAAAGAAAATCCAAAATCCTCTGGCTTGTTTCTTTTATGGAGATTTGTATTGCTGTAAAGAAAGGTGTATAATCCTTTTTTTAAATATATACAGTTCACAGGATTTGTGCTTTTGGCAAAACAACATGTCTAGATTTTTAAACCATGCTCAACATCCGTATAGAAAGGAAAAACTGTAAGGTAAAGCTCTGCTACTTACGCTGAAGAGCTAGCAGTAAAAAAAACGCCAAAGCAAAACAGCTGAGCAGCCGGAGGGATTGCGGAACGCCAACACCAGACAGTCTTAAACCCCAAGCTCTGCTTCAGTGGAGTAATGAAAGCAGGTAACTAGAACCTTAATATGCCTCATACGCACAGCACTGCACTTGACACGAACAGCGATGTCCCAATGTAGATAAATTGATATTTCTCCTTCTCTCCTTCTTCCTATAAGGAGCCTGATTCAGTGAAGGTAAGGGAATTACAACTGAAGACAACCATTTTGTTATTTCTAAATTACTTTAATTTATTGATTGTCACATTATTGTGTAATAGCATTCTAAACTTTTTATGTTGAGGGATGTTTTCCTCTAACATAGTCCAATAAATATATTTTTTGACACTTATATCCAATTGTTGTGTCTCTCTCCACCAGTATGGATGGTTAGGTTTTATTACGGCCAATCTTTTTTCTAAGAGGTTTGAGGCAAGAGTGCTTTACAATTAGTACTTTTCTTTCATGTAATTAGCAAGAGTCCATGAGCTAGTGACATATGGGATATACAATCCTACCAGGAGGGGCAAAGTTTCCCAAACCTCAAAATGCCTATAAATACACCCCTAACCTCACCCACAATTCAGTTTTACAAACTTTGCCTCCTATGGAGGTGGCGAAGTAAGTTTGTGCTAAGATTTCTACGTTGATATGCGCTTCTCAGCATTGTTGAAGCCCGACTCCTCTCAGAGTACAGCGAATGTCAGAGGGACATGAAGGGAGTATCACTTATTGAATACGATGATTTCCCTAACGGAGGTCTATTTCATAGGTTCTCTGTTATCGGTCGTAGAGATTCATCTCCTACCTCCCTTTTCAGATCGATGATATATTCTCAATTTACCATTACCTCTACTGATAACTGTTTCTGTACTGGTTTGGCTATCTGCTATATCTGGATGGGTGTCTTTTGGTAAGTATGTTTTTTATTACTTAAGACACCTCGGCTATGGTTTGGCACTTTATGCATTTATATAAAGTTCTAAATATATGTATTGTACTTATATTTGCCATGAGTCAGGTTCATGTATTTCCTTCTGCAAACTGTCAGTTTCATATTTGGGAAATATTAACATCTTTTAAAGAATTTTTTTTTCTTACATGGGGTTTAGTCTTTTTTCAATTGACTACTTCTTGCAAATTGCGGAACTTTATTGCGTCATTCTTGGCGCAAAAATATTTTTGGCGCGGAAAAATACGTCTATGACGCAGCTTCGTCATTTCCGGCATCATACTTGACGCCGAGACCTTTCACACGGTTGCGTCATTAGTGACCCGAGTGTGTCATTTCTGGTTATTTTTGGTGCCAAAAAAGTTTGTTATGTTGTGCGTCATACTTGGCGCCAAACTTTTTCATTATTTCAATACCCCATTGATGTTTGCCTCTTGCTTTTTTCTCTATCAGAGGTCTATGTTATTTGAATTTTTTCCCATTCCTGAAACTGTCATATAAGGAAATAGATAATTTTGCTTTATATGTTGTTTTTTCTCTTACATTGTGCAAGATGTCCCAATCTGATCCTGTCTCAGAAGTTTCTGCTGGAACATTGCTGCCTGACATCGGTTCTACCAAAGCAAAATTATTGAAATTATTGCGCCGAATGTCATTTGTAATAGTTGTCATGATAAACTTTTACATGCAGATAGTGTTTCCATCAGTAATAGTACATTGCCAGTTGCAGTTCCTTCAACTTCTAATGTACATGATATACCTGTAAATTTTAAAGAATTTGTTTCTGATTCTATCCTGAAGGCTTTGTCTGCATTTCCACCTTCTAATAAACGTAAAAGGTCTTTTAAAACTTCTCATTTAGTTGATGAAATTTCAAATGACCAACAACATAATAATTTATCCTCTTCTGATGAGGATCTATCTTATACAGAAGATCCTTCCTCAGACATTTACACTGACAAATCTACTTATTTATTTAAAATAGAGTATATGCGTTCTTTATTAAAAGAAGTGTTAATTACTTTGGATATTGAGGTAACCAGTCCTCTTGACGTTCAGTCTAATAAACGTTTAAATGCTGTTTTTAAACCTCCTGTGGTTTCTCCAGGGGTTTTTCCTATTCCTGAGGCTATTTCTGATATGATTTCTAAGGAATGGAATAAGCCAGGTACTTCTTTTATTCCTTCTTCAAGGTTTAAAAAACTGTATCCTTTACCAGCTAAATCTATAGAGTTTTGGGAAAAAATCCCCAAAGTTGATGGGGCTATTTCTACTCTTGCTAAACGTACCACTATTCCTATGGAAGATAGTACTTCCTTTAAGGATCCTTTAGATAGGAAGCTTGAATCTTATCTAAGGAAGGCCTATTTATATTCAGGTCATCTTCTTAGACCTGCAGTTTCTTTGGCTGATGTTGCGGCTGCATCAACTTTCTGGTTGGAGAATTTAGCGCAACAGGAATTGGATTCTGACTTATCTAGCATCATTCGCTTACTGCAATATGCTAATCATTTTATTTGTGATGCCATTTTTGATATTATCAAAATTGAGGTTAGATTCATGTCTTTAGCTATATTAGCTAGAAGAGCTTTGGGGCTTAAATCTTGGAATGCTGATATGACATCTAAATCTAGATTACTATCTCTTTCCAAGGTAATAATTTATTTGGTTATCAGTTGGATTCTATTATTTCAACTGTCATTGGGGGAAAGGGAGTTTTTCTGCCTCAGGATAAAAAAACCTAAGGGTAAATCTAAGGCTTCTAACCGTTTTCGTTCCTTTCGTCAGAATAAGGAACAAAAACTTAATCCTCCCCCCAAGGAATCTGCTTCCAATTGGAAGCCTTCCTCAAATTGGAATAAATCCAAGCCATTTAGGAAACCAAAGTCAGCCCCTAAGTCTGCATGAAGGTGCGGTCCTCATTCCAGCTCAGCTGGTAGGGGGCAGGTTAAGGTTTTTCAAGGATATTTGGATAAAATCTGTCCAAAATCAATAGATTCAGAGCATTGTCTCTCAAGGGTATCAAATAGGATTCAGAGTAAGACCTCCTGTGAGAAGATTTTTTTCTCTCACGTATCCCAGCAAATCCAGCTAAAGCTCAGGCTTTCCTGAAGTGTGTTTCAGACCTGGAATCTTCAGGGGTAATCATGCCAGTTCCTCTTCAGGATCAAGTTTGGGGTTTTATTCAAATCTATTCATTGTCCCAAAGAAGGAAAATTTATTTAGACCAGTTCTGGATCTGAAAATTTTGAATCGTTATGTAAGAGTACCAACTTTCAAGATGGTGACTATAAGGACTATTCTGCCTTTTGTTCAACGAGGACATTATATGTCCACAATAGACTTGCAGGATGCATACCTTCATATTCCGATTCATCCAGAACATTATCAGTTTCTGAGATTCTCTTTTCTAAACAAGCATTACCAATTTGTTGCTCTTCCATTTGGCCTAGCAACAGCTCCAAGAATCTTTTTGAAGGTTCTGGGTGCCCTACTCTCTATACTCAGAGAACAGGGTATTGCAGTGTTTCCTTATTTGGACGATATCTTGGTACTAGCTCAGTCTTTACGTACTGCAGAATCTCACACAAATCAACTAGTGTTGTTTCTTCGGAAACATGGTTGGAGGATCAATTTACCAAAATGTTTCTTGATTCCTCAGACAAGGGTCACCTTTTTAGGTTTCCAGATAGATTCAGCGTCCATGACTCTGTCTCTAACAGAGAAGAGACGTTTAAAATTGGTTGCAGCCTGCCGGCACCTTCAGTCTCAGTCATTCCCTTCAGTGGGTTTGTGCATCGAAGTTTTAGGTCTCATGACTGCAGCATTGGACGCAATCCCCTTTGCTCGTTTTCACATGCGACCTCTACAGCTTTTTGTGCTGAATCAGTGGTGCAGGGATTATACAAATATATCATAATTGATATCCTTAAATCCCAATGTACAACACTCTCTGACATGGTGGATAGATCACCATCGTTTAGTTCAAGGGGCTTCTTTTGTTCGGCCAACCTGGACTGTGATCACAACAGATGCGAGTCTTTCAGGTTGGGGAGCTGTTTGGGGATCTCTGACAGCACAAGGGATTTGGAAATCTCAAGAGGCGAGATTACCAATAAATATTTTAGAATTCTCAGAGCTCTTCAGTTTTGGCCTTTGTTAAAGAGAGAACCGTTCATTTGTTTTCAGACAGACAATATCACAACAGTGGCATATGTCAATCATCAGGGTGGGACTCACAGTCCCCAAGCTATGAAAGAAGTATCTCGGATACTGGCTTGGACGGAATCCAGCTCCTGTCTAATCTCTGCGGTACATATCCCAGGTGTAGACAATTGGGAGGCGGATTATCTCAGCCACCAGACTTTACATCCAGGGGAGTGGTCTCTCCATCCAGATGTATTTTCTCAGATTGTTCAGATGTGGGGTCGTCCAGAGATAGATCTCATGGCCTCTCATCTAAACAAGAAACTTCCCAGATACCTGTCCAGGTCCAGGGATGTTCAGGCGGAAGCAGTGGATGCGCTGACAATTCCTTTGGGTTATCATCCTGCTTACATTTTCCCGCCTCTAGTTCTCCTTCCAAGAGTGATCTCCAAAATCATCATGGAACAATCATTTGTGTTGCTGGTGGCTCCAGCATGGCCACACAGGTTTTGGTATGCGGATCTGGTTTGGATGTCCAGTTGCCCGCCTTGGCCACTTCCGTTACGGCCAGATCTACTATCTCAAGGTCCGTTTTTCCATCAGGATCTCAAATCATTAAATTTGAAGGTATGGAAATTGAACGCTTAGTACTAAGTTATAGAGGTTTCTCTGACTCAGTGATTAATACTATGTTACAAGCTCGTAAATCTGTCTCTAGAAAGATTTATTATAGAGTTTGGAAGACTTACATTTCATGGTGTTCTTCTCATAAATTCTCCTGGCATTCTTTTAGAATACCTAGAATTGTACAGTTTCTTCAGGATGGTTTGGATAAAGGTTTGTCTGCAAGTTCCTTGAAAGGACAAATCTCCGCTCTTTCTGTTTTATTTCACAGAAAGATTGCTATACTTCCTGATATACACTGTTTTGTACAGGCTTTAGTTCGTATTAAGCATGTTATTAAATCAATTTCTCCTCCTTGGAGTCTTAATTTGGTTCTGAAGGCTTTACAGGCTCCTCCATTTGAACCTATGCATTCTTTGGACATTAAACTACTTTCTTGGAAAGTGTTGTTCCTTTTGGCCATCTCTTCTGCTAGAAGAGTTTCTGAGTTATCTGCTCTTTCTTGTGAGTCTCCTTTTCTGATTTTTCATCAGGATAAGGCAGTTTTGCGGACTTCTTTTCAATTTTTACCTAAGGTTGTGAATTCTAACAACATTAGTAGAGAAATTGTTGTCCCTTCCTTGTGTCCTAATAATTAGAATTCTTTGGAAAGATCCTTACATTCTTTGGATGTGGTAAGAGTTTTGAAATATTATGTGGAAGCTACTAAAGATTTCAGGAAAACTTCCAGTCTATTTGTTTTATTTTCTGGTCCTAGGAAAGGTCAGAAGGCTTCTGCTATTTCCTTGGCTTCTTGGTTGAAACTTTTGATTCATCAAGCTTATTTGGAGTCGGGCCAGGCCCCACGTCAGAGAATTACAGCTCATTCTACTAGATCAATCTCCACTTCGTGGGCTTTTAAGAATGAAGCTTCAGTTGATCAGATTTGCAAAGCGGCAACTTGGTCCTCTTTGCATACATTTACTAAATTCTACCGTTTTGATGTATTTGCTTTTTCGGAAGCAGTTTTTGGTAGAAAAGTTCTTCAGGGAGCTGTTTCAGTTTGATTCTTCTGCATTTGATTTAAGTTTTTTTCTTTCAAAAATGAAAATAAACTTATTTTTTTGGGTTGTGGATTAATTATTTCAGCGGAATATGGCTGTTTTTATTTTTATTCCCTCCCTCTCTAGTGACTCTTGAGTGGAGATCCACATCTTGGGTATTAATATCCCATATGTCACTAGCTCATGGACTCTTGCCAATTACATGAAAGAAAACATAATTTATGTAAGAACTTACCTGATAAATTCATTTCTTTCATATTTGCAAGAGTCCATGAGGCCCACCCTTTTTATGGTGGTTATGATTTTTTTGTATAAAGAACAATTATTTCCAAATTTCCTTTGTTGATGCTTTCTACTCCTTTCTTTATCACCCCACTGCTTGGCTATTCGTTAAACTGAATTGTGGGTGTGGTGAGGGGTGTATTTATAGGCATTTTGAGGTTTGGGAAACTTTGCCCCTCCTGGTAGGATTGTATATCCATATGTCACTAGCTCATGGACTCTTGCCAATATGAAAGAAATGAATTTATCAGGTAAGTTCTTACATAAATTATGTTTTTTTTCTTTTCTCTTTTGTACATTTCTTAATAAAAAAAACCCATAAAGTGGGTTCTGACAGACAGCTGCCAGTACCTAAGATGGCCGCCACTAATAGGAGGGTTAAAGAGCTGTTTGGGGGGATCAGAGATGGGGGGTAGTTTGAGGCGGGATCACTAGAATGCGAGGAAAAATTAAAAAAAGCCATAAACTGCATACTGGCAGACCTTCCGCCATTATCTAAGATGGTGTTGACCAGCAGGGGGGGGGGGGGGGTGAAGGAGGAAAGAGAGCTGTTTTGGAGGGATCAGGTAGCTAACAGGGAGTGGGAGGGTAATATCTACTATGCATCAAATATTCAATGTACAAGCTAATTAATTAACCCCTTCACTGCCAGGAGTTTCAAGTGTGTAGATGTAAATATACCAAAATAGGCCTAGATCAATACCTTGGCTGTCTACGTTAAAAAATATATAAAGTTTTCATTGGTAAATGAGCAAATCAAAAGCTCTATTTCTATGTAAACAGAGTGATTGCAACAATCCTAAAAATTCCCCCGCACTTTGGGCAGGTTTTTCTCTGAAATTCACGGTAGCAATGTGGTTAATGTTGTTGTTATACTTATTATTATTCATTGTTTGTGAAATTGTTCCTTCATGTTAATTGTATTTTAAATAGCATTTTTTCTCATTGAAACCATAGCCTATTGTTCTCAAGGAAATGCCAGTTTAAATGGGTTGGCCCTGCAGAAAGAGTAGACCTGATTATATCTTTTGTAGTTTGGTATTAAAATGCTAGGTAAGGCTGGGTGAGTTTGTTCAGCAAAAATAACTATTTCAAATACAACAAAATATATCTCTTTACCACCGTCACTAGGGGGTTAATTTACACTGTTATCTCATGTTTACATATATTTTCTACAGAGCAAACAAACACTCATTTTCAGTGTAGTTGGTGGTTTCAACCGGCAAAAACAGACACTTCAAATGACAAACAAAGGTAAAGAATGTGTTTGCAATCAATTAAATACACTCCAGCAGGTAAAATTAATAATTGAGAACACATTAAAGGGGCCATTTTTTACAGTACGATGTCCCTTTAATAGGATATAAGGGTTGGTCAGATTGCATTCATATTTATTTAGGCAATAACATACCTACTTGTATAAATGCTGCTTTTTCACATGGTTGATAAAATATGTTTCCCTTAAATGTCCCTTTAATATATCACTACAATAACTACAGTGCAATCATAATAAGCTAATTTGATTCTTTGTGCTGGATACATTGCATTATTCCTCACAAGCTCATACATAAGTGATGTTGTGTGTTGTTTGAACCTGCAACGTATTAGGTTAATTGTCTGCACCAAGGCTTTTTAAGGTCAGTGAAGGCAACGCTGTCAGTTTGTAAACCATGTGACTCAGGACATACTTTGTGTCTTAATAATAACTCATTCTGCGAAGTCTGCGACTCTTTCTTGGGTGTATTTTTAGCAGTTTCGAAGACAGACATACAGATACAGTTAAAGGGATAGAGACACAGAGCACACCATTTATTTCTATTAATAAAATGGCTTAATTCCTATGGTATTCTGTGTTGAAGAGATACCTAGGTAGGTACAGGTATCCTGAGCACTATATGGCAAGAAATGGTGCTGCTGTCTACTGCTCTTGCAAATAGATAACATTCTAGCAAAACTGCTGCACTATAGTGATCCAGGCACGTGCACGCTCCTGAGCTTACGTGTCTGCTTTTCAACAAAAGATACCAAGATAACGAAGAAAAATCAATCTTAGAAGTAGATTAGAAAATTGTTTAAAATGTCACACTCAAAGGAAAATTTTGGGGTTTTCATATCCCTTTAAATGTAATGTGAAGTGCTTTTACAAAATCTTAGCGTTATTAATAGTATAATTTACTTTGGGTCTCTAGTTGCATATAATAGACTCATTTGATTGTAAATTAAAGGGACATAAAGTTATGGAGCACATCTGTAAAAATTCATCTAGAAAATATCACTTTCACAGCACTATGTAAAAAATATTTTACCTAAAATTTCCTTAGTAGCGATATCCCTTTCTAAAGGGACTTTAAACATCCAATCAGGATGCTTGTCTTGGGACTTGCAAGGGAGTGTGCATCACATTCATGCTATTTCCTTCCTCAGTTTAAGGAAGTTTACTATGAACTCTCATGAGGTTTCGGTGAAGATCACAGTAAAGATAATAGAGAACTTAGTACTGATTTACAGCAGCATATAACCTTACACAAATATCAATACAAAAGGGTTTTAAATGAACATGGAAGTCAGAATTAAACCTGATGATTCAGCTTTAGTGTGCAATATGAAACAACGCTTTTATATGAGAACACGCTGAGGGAGGGTCAAGAGCGTGCACTAAATATAAAGCATTGATGCAAACATAGTGCTCAAGACGCACGCTCCTTAGCTGACTTCAGTATGCTCTTGTGCAATTGAGCTAAGTTTAAATATGATACTAAAATATCTATGTACCATCTGTCTGTCTATCTATAATCTATCTATCACCTATATCTATCATCTATCTATATTATCTTATTAATATTATCTATCACCTATATCTATCATCTATCTATATTATATTATTATTATCTATCTATATTATCTCTATCAATCTATATTATCTATATCTATTTATATTATCTATCTTATCTATATCTATCTATCTATCTATCTATCTATCTTATCTGTATGTATCTATCTGCACACAATAAATGTTTTAAAAATTACAACAGTGATTTTGCTAGCAGTATTTGCATTGTTTTGCAAACCATGGACACACCACTTGAAAATCCTCCTGTGTATGTCCATTGAATCTCCTTCTTGTGGACAATTACGAACATAAGTATATATTCTGGCTACTTCAGAAATCACTACGGTTCCTCTGGAAACAGTGGATACACAGTGATTTTCAGAGTTAAGGTTAAAAAATAAATCCAAAATACATTACATTTTTTCCCCTTCTATGTAGTATGTATAAATAAACATTCAGGCATTTTCACTTTAATGTCCCTTTAATTGTTTGTCTTTCTCCTAATTTTGATATCAGCTTATCAATCCCTGGTCTTGAAAAAAGGTGAAAACAGAGTTAGTTCTGAATAAGAAACTGATTTTGTGTAGAATTTCCTTTCTGCAAGTACCACCCAGCTGCTTTCAGCGTAAGGAGTTGGTATACTGGTTCCAGAGCCAGCTAAATTAACTATTTTTTACCAGAAAGAAACTCTCCACTTGTCTGCCGTGCGTTGCCGGCCTGCAGCAATACATATTGTCGTTCTGTTGGGTGGGGCCTGTATCGTGGCTCAATGCCAGTCAACTTGTTATAAAACCGCTGCAAGATGAGGCCAGTCAGTCCTGATTCTTTGCTGGCATTAATTTCCTTGGCCAGAGCAGAAGTAAACACTTTCCTTTTGGATCTTGATTTGCTGTTGTGTCTGGCATCTACAGAAGGCTGTTTGAACTTTAGCCAGGCTACAGACAACTATTTATACATCCGAGTGCAGCGTTCGACTGGCCAGGCCTTGGAAGTGAGAGTTGTGTCTGCGTTATAGCAAAAGGATGTGCCCTTTCTAATCACTTGTATGACAAAGCAAGATCACATCTGGTCATCGCTCCGTTAACCATGTATGGTGTGCACGCCTCTGAGCTGCGAGCTGCACACAGTCTAAGGAGGGATTTCCTGTACTGTACTCTGGAACTTTCATTTCTGTTGGAAAGTTTACAGTTAATATTTTCCCTGGAACACTGTCAAGTTTTTGACAGAGCCTGAGTGTATGCTGAACTGTGAAATCGAGACACAGAGCAAAGTTAGAAGAAATCTGTTTCTACTCAAATCTGTTAGGGTTTATAAAAACTGCAGCAGAGAGAGGGGAAAAAAGGGGAATAAATACGGAGAAAAGATTCTCGGTTAGTTTTCCCTTGAAGCGCTCAAAGCCCGCCATTTTAAGATTCAGCATTAGTTCTTTACATGGCGGCTGTAGTTTACTGTCTTTCTGGCCAATCATAGAAACGCTGCCAAGTCATGTGACTTGCCACGAGTGCACTCATAGTCATTTCCTTGTTTCCAAATACTTTGTTACCTCCACAGATTACTTTACTGTGCTTTCAATGCCAGATGCTCCTTGCTGAAGCAAACAGACTGGCATTTGTCCATAGAGTTATTTTAGTAGGTAAAAAAAGTTTTGTAGCATTCGCGCAGCGCACATTCTTTATGTAAAATGGATTTCCCTTCTTGGCCCCAATCCAGGAATAAGGAGCTGGGCGAGAATAGAGATTCTCTGCAGAGTAACTAGTGGACTGACACACTGGAAGCTTTTGGCTCATTACCAAACAAGCTAGATTGATGCCAAAATTCAACAAAATAACACATTATTGTGTAATGGCTAGATCATTGTAATTACAGCACTCAGCTAGGTGTTTATCTTTCACCAGAGAGATTTTTACAAAGGTACTGAACATGCTTTGAGGAGACAACTTCTTTTTCAGCATATGCTTTTATTGGATGCATTATAGGAAGGTTTTATTCTTCTGGGCAGCATTTTTTGTGTCACAAAACCATATGATATTTCTACACTTGACTGAACAAATTCTATTTAGCAGTATGTGTTTACTATTCCTTAAAGGGACGTTAAAGGGCTATTCAGTGAAAAAAAAATGACATGCTCCAATTTGTTAGAGTAAGTAAATTTAGCACTAGCTGCAAGTCTATAGGTTCATCCCCTGAAAAGTGGTTAAACACATAGTTAAACTACTGGTTCGGGAGAGGCAGAGAATTGCTGGTCCAATGCAAACAAGGTCATTGAGCCAATCATCAGTGCCAATCACACAGCTGGGTCATGTGCCGACCACTGCTGGTTGGGTTCACTGGTCATGTTGATCTGGAACAAGCAGTTCTCTGTCTTGTGAGGAGCACTAGAGAGTCCTGTGAGGAGTACTTAGAGGGTCTTGTGAGGAGCACTAGAGGTCCTGTGAGGAACACTAGAGGTTTATGTGAGGAACACTAGAAGTTCCTGTGAGGAGTACTATAGAGGGGTCCCGTGAGGATCACCAGAGGGTCTTGTGAGGAGCACTAGAGGGTCCTGTGAGGAGCACTAGAGGGTCCTGTGAGGAGCACTAGAGGGTCCTGTGAGGAGCACTAGAGGGTCCTGTGAGGAGCACTAGAGGGTCCTGTGAGGAGCACTAGAGGGTCCTGTGAGGAGCACTAGAGGGTCCTGTGAGGAGCACTAGAGGGTCCTGTAAGGAGCATCTAGTGCTCCTCACAGGACCCTCTAGTACTCCTCACAGGACCTTCTAGTTCTCCTCACAAGACCCTCTAGTACTATTCACAGGAACCTCTAGTGTTCCTCACAGGACCCTCTAGTGTTCCTCACAGGACCCTCTAGTGCTCCTCACAGGACCCTCTAGTGCTCCTCACAAGACCCTCTGGTGATCCTCACGGGACCCTCTATAGTACTCCTCACAGGAACTTCTAGTGTTCCTCACATAAACCTCTAGTGTTCCTCACAGGACCCTCTAGTGCTCCTCACAAGACCCTCTAGTACTCATCACAGGACTCTCTAGTGCTCCTCACAAGACCCTCTAGTGCTCATCACAGGACTCTCTAGTGCTCCTCACAAGACCCTCTAGTGCTCCTCACAGGACCTTCTACTTCTCCTCACAAAACCCTCTAGTACTCCTCACAGGAACCTCTAGTGTTCCTCACAGGACCCTCTAGTCTAGTGTTCCTCACAGGACCTTCTAGTGCTCCTCACTAAAGGGTATTGTGAGGAGTACTAGAGGGTCCTGTGAGAAGTACTAGAGGGTCCTGTGAGGAGCACTAGAGGGTCCTGTGAGGAGCACTAGAGGGTCCTGTGAGGAGCACTAGAGGGTCCTGTAAGGAGCATCTAGTGCTCCTCACAGGACCCTATAGTACTCCTCACAGGACCCTCTAGTGCTCCTCACAGGACCATCTAGTACTCCTCAGGACCCTCTTAGTACTCCTCACAGGACCCTCTAGTGCTCCTCACAAGACCCTCTAGTGCTCCTCACAGGACCCTCTAGTACTCCTCACAGGGACCCTCTAGTGCTCATCACAGGACCATCTAGTTCTCCTCACAAGACCCTCTAGTGCTCCTCACAGGACCTTCTAGTTCTCCTCACAAGACCCTCTAGTACTCCTCACAGGAACCTCTAGTGTTCCTCACAGGACCCTCTAATGTTCCTCACAGGACCTTCTAGTGCTCCTCACTAAAGGGTATTGTGAGGAGTACTAGAGGGTCCTGTGAGAAGTACTAGAGGGTCCTGTGAGGAGCACTAGAGGGTCCTGTGAGGAGCACTAGAGGGTCCTGTGAGGAGCACTAGAGGGTCCTGTGAGGAGCACTAGGAGGGGTCCTGTAAGGAGCATCTAGTGCTTCCTCACAGGGCCCTCTAGTACTCCTCACAGGACCATCTAGTGCTCATCACAGGACCATCTAGTGCTCATCACAGGACCATCTAGTGCTCCTCACAGGACGCTCTAGTACTCCTCACTGGACCCTCTAGTGCTCATCACAGGGACCATCTAGTACTCCTCACAGGCCCCTTTAGTACTCCTCACAGGACCCTCTAGTGCTCCTCACAGGACCATCTAGTACTCCTCACAGACCCTTTAGTACTCCTCACAAGACCCTCTAGTGCTCCTCACAGGACCCTCTAGTACTCCTCACAGGACCCTCTAGTGCTCATCACAGGGCCATCTAGTTCTCCTCACAGGACCCTCTAGTGCTCCTCACAGACCATCTAGTACTCCTCATAGGACCCTCTAGTGCTCCTCACTAGGACCCTCTAGTGCTCCTCACAGGACCCTCTAGTGCTCCTCACAGAAACCTCTAGTGCTCCTCACAGGACCCTCTAGGTGCTCCTCACAGGGACCCTCTAGTACTCATCACAGGACCCTCTAGTGCTCCCTCACAGGACCCTCTTGTGCTCCTCACAGAAACCTCTAGTGCTCCTCACAGGACACCTCTAGTACTCCTCACAATACCCGTTATGTGCTCCTCACAGGACCCTCTAGTGCTCCTCACAGCACCCTCTAGGTGCTCCTCACAGGACCCTCGTAGTGCTCATTACAGGGACCCTCTAGTGCTCATTACAGGACCCTCTAGTGCTCATCACAGAGACCCTCTAGTGCTCACAGAAACCTCTAGTGCTCCTGCACAAGGACTCTCTAGTGCTCCTCACCAAGAACCCTCTAGTGGCTCCTCACAGGACCTTCTAGTTCTCCTCACAAGACCCTCTAGTACTCCTCACAGGAACCTCTAGGTTTCCTCACAGGAACCTCTAGTGTTCCTCACAGGAACCTCTAGTGTTCCTCACAGGAGCCCTCTAGTGCTCCTCACAAGACCTCTAGTGCTCCTCACGAGGACCCTCTAGTACTCCTCATGGGGACCCTCTGGTGCTTCTCACAAAACCCTCTGGTTATCCTCACGGGACCCTCTAGTGCTTCCTTACGAGGACCCTCTATTACTATTTAGCAGGACCATCTAGTGCTCCTCACAAGACCCTCTAGTGCTCCTCACAGGACCCTCTAGTGCTACTCACGGGGACCCTCTAGGGTACTATTTACTGGACCCTCTAGTGCTTCTCACAGGGTCCTCTGGTGCTCCTCATGGGACCTTCTAGTACTATTTACAGGGACCCTGCTAGTGCTTCTCACTGGACCCTCTAGTGGCTCCTCACTGACCCTCCTAGTGGGCATCTCACGGGACCCTCTAGTGCTCCTCACAGGACCCTCTAGTGCTCCTCATGGGACCCTCTAGTACTATTTACAGGGACCCTCTAGTGCTTCTCACTGGACCCTCTAGTGCTCCTCATGGGACCCTCTATGCTCCTCACAGGACCCTCTAGTGCTCCTCACAGGGACCCTCTATTCTCCTCACAGGACCCTCTAGTGCTCCTCATGGACCCTCTAGTACTATTTACAGGACCCTCTAGTACTCCCTCACAGGACCCTCTAGTGCTCCTCACGGGACCCTCTAGTCTTCTCACAGGGACCCTCTAGTGCTCCTTACAGGACCCTCTAGTGCTCCTCACAGGAATAACTGTGTCCTGTACAAGACATGCCCATCCACACCCATGACACACATCAGCCCGCCCACAAACCAGCCAAGGTCCAGCTCCTGCCACCATGGCCTGCCCTCAAAACACCATTTGGTTACTGGCCCACAAGTTCCCTAACCCTCCCTGTCCTAGAAATCCTCTGGGGAAATATGAGAAGTATGTTAATGGGATTTACAGAACTCACACTGCTGTGTTAGCAGAAAATTGTCCCTAATAATGGATTTAATTAATGTAAACAGTTTAAAGTCAGTGGAGAGCCGAGCAAATGCTATAAGTCTATCAGAATCAAGTTAACACTAACCATCAGGACACGTCTCAGTCGATCCAGTTAGTTTTATCTGTTAATTGTTGGATGTTGTGGATACAAAGACATGTTATTGGCAGCCATCTTGAACTGACTTCATCTGACTTATTTCACTTGCAGTGTGGGTTGGAGAGAAGGGGCATTGTGAATACGCCACTTTTGTCTTCTAGCTTCCTCAGGGATATGCTCGACATATCCCTTCTTATTCGCGCTGCAGAGTCCTACAAATAACTGATAATAATAATTGGAGTAGACTATTTCTGCCTGAATATATATATCTAGCAAACTTAAATATCATATTAAAGTTGGGAATAAGCTCATTTACAGGTGATCTAATGACCAAGTGCAAATAGGCTCCAGAGCTTTCAACTTTCCTGTATTTTCCAGGTTAGGGTCTCTGCTGCTGCCTTTCCCTGCTCTACTACTGGAAAACTGGCCTAACCATAACCGGCCCTTTCCATATAACGCTGTTTCCACCCACTTCTTACCCATCCCCTCACTCAGGCCTCGATCACTAATATGGTGTGGACGCCTGCCCCCCAGGTTGACAAAATTCTGCCCTAGATCTTCCTAACTCAGCTCCAACCTCCCAGTCACTGAAAGTCTCCATTAAATATTGGATGGTCTTTTATTCAGTATTGCATTTACAAGGTGTCATTTGCAATACCGTGTAAATTTTGATAATAAAATCACTATTTGTAATATTTTTAAAAATTGATTTGTTGCAGCGCAATTCATTGCTTAATTTGCAGATACATGCTAAGCATATATGACAAAAAAAAATTATGTCCCTTTTAAGAATGTTGAGGAAAGATTTAACTTCAAATTAGTTTTTAATTAAAAACTGCAGAAGTACAGTATAAATAATACACTTGGCTGGAATATAACTGTTCTATGAATTACATACTGGAGTACAATCTTATTAAAAAAAATTCACTTTATTTTATATTTTTCTCTTTTGCTTTAGTTAGTACAATTTATTACCGTGTCAGAGGCTTGCCCTGGCCTTGATCAGGCTGCACAAGAGCACCATTACAGCTTCAAAGCTCCAATTAAAAATCTGCCAGTGCCATTTTATGTTTTTGCTTCAGAGAGATATACGGCTACACATGTCACATTGCATATATGTTGTGAAGGCTTAAAGGGACATTAAACACATTGTTGTCAAGATTAAGAGCATACAAGTTTAAACACCTTTCCAATAGGGCTTGGTGATATGGGGAAAAAATATCATGATTACGATTTAATCGCGATTTTAACGTTAGCCCCCTTTGTAACCTAAATAAGCCACATCAGCTCCCACTATAACCCCGCACCCCCTGTAACCCCCATAAGCCCCCTCTGTAACCTACATAAGCCCCATCAGCTCCCACTGTGTAACCTAAATAAGTCCCATCAGCTCCCACTGTAACCCTCAATAGCACCCCCTGTGTAACCTACATAAATCCCATCAGCTCCCACTGTAACCCCCTAATAAGCACCCCCTTTAACATCATAAGCACCGCACCGCTTGTAACCACCATCAGCCCCCAACCCACATAAGTCCCAGCGCACCCTCCTTCCTGTAACCCGCATCAGCCACAGCGTGCGCACCCCCTCCCTGTAACCCGCATCAGCCACATCGCTCCCCGGTAAGTCGGCTCAATGACGCAAGGTGGGCACAGCAAGTCGCCGGCCCTCCTGTACGTCATAGGTGAGGTCAAAGAAGGCGGGGCTAAAATAGCATACTCGAGGTTTTAAAACCGTGGCGATTAATCGCGGTTTAAAACCGCATCCGCGATTAATCGTGTAGCCCTACTTTCCAATTTACTTCTATTTTATATTTTTTTCTTTCATGCGATCCTTTTCTTTAAAAGCATACCCAGGTAGGCTCAGGAACAGCAATTCACTAGTTGGAGCTGACTGCTGATTGGTGGATGCACACATATGCCTCTTGTTATTGGTTCCCCTGATTTATTCAGCTAGCTCCCAGTAGTGCATTGCTACCCCTTCAGGCGATTGAAGTCAATTGGAAAGTTGTTTAAAATGGTATGCTCTATCTGAATCATGAAAGAATAAATGTGGGTTTCATGTCCTTTTATTGTAGCACATTATTATTAAGTCCGTTTTCTTTAAAGGGGCATTAACATAATTGTATTGCATCCTACAAAGGACACATTTATATGTATGTTTTTTTGTTGTTTTTTTAAACCAGATGTTCATGTGGTGAAAAACTTGTTGTGGGGCATTTACATTGTTCATCAATAGGGCTATTGGGGCCGATTTATCTATGTCTGTCTGACATGATACTCTGTAGCGTATCTTGTCCGACAGACATCGCGGAATGCCCACAGCATATGCTGTCAGCATTTAACATTGCACAAGCAGTTCACTAGAACTGCTTGTGCAATCCCACACCCTGCAGACCGCAGCTTCATAACTGCTGTTTCCGGCGAGCCTGAAGGCACCAGTCGGAGCTTGATAATTCAGCCCTTATTAAATCTTCCTTATAGAGCATATCTTTTTAAAAAGTGTCCAATTTACTTCTATTATCAAATTGCTTTGTATTCTGTGTTGAAGAGATACCTAGGTAGCATCTGGATCACTACATGGCAGGAAATAGCGCTACTATCTAGTGCTGTTACAAATGAATGATATTCTTTAAAAACTGCTGCCATATAGTGCTCTAGAAATGGGCCAGCTACTAAAATATACCAAGAGAACGAATACAATTTGATATATAAGGTAATTTAGAAATCTATTTAAAATGTACATGCTCTGTCTGAATCATGAAAGACACATTTTGGGTTTCATATCCCTTTAACAGCCAGTGAGCTCTCCCACATGGTCCTATATAGAAATATGCACTTTATGAAAACATAAAATAATAAAGAGACATTTCTATGCAAAATGTATACGTAGTATGTAATGTTTGTGTTGAGTTAGTGCATTTAACCCCTAAACAGAACACTGTCAGTGAGTGGCAGTATCATGACGCCGCCAATCACTAACAGCTACAAGTGGGACCTTTAACCTAAGTACACACTAACAAACTAGAACTTGTCATTTGTATTGTAATTTTCCTTTGGGCTTTACAAAGAAGACAGGTAGCCTGGCTATTGGATAAGCGGTGGGAACGTCACCTCATGTTGTGCTGTGGGACAACCTGAGGGGGTTATTTAAGTATAACGAGCAGCAAAATAAACGTATGTTTTATCGTACATTCAGTTAAACATCATGAATTAATGTCCCTTTTATTTATTGCACAAATACAGCCTAGTGTTTTAAGATCGATCTATCATCTGTCTATTATATATATATATATCTTTTATCTATCTATCTATCATCTATCTATCTTTATATAATCTGTATATCATTTCTCTCTCTATCTTATCTATCATCTATCTATCTTTCTATTATATATCTATCAAATCTATCTATCATATCAATCTATCTATATATATCATCTATCTATCTATCTATCTATCTATCTATCTATCTATCATATCAATCCTCTATCTGTCATATCTATTTTTCTATCATCTGTCTATATCTATCTATCTTTCAATTCTCTATCTTATCTATCAGCCTATCTCTATCTATCTATTATCTATCTGTCTATCTGTCTATTAATTCTCTATCTTATCTATCAGCCTATCTCTATCTATCTATTATCTATCTGTCTATCTGTCTATTAATTCTCTATCTTATCTATCAACCTATCTCTATCTATCTATCTATGTTGACAGAAATAGTGCTTTTGCATATACACTCACAGATGCGCAAGAAGTTAAGTGCTGCCAATGCACATATTCACACAAACAGAATGTATAGGAACAAGCCAGTTGCAGAGAAAAGGAACGTTCTGTGTGTTGCAGAGGGAGATATATAGAAGAATAGTTATGCATTGAGAAGTAGAGGCCAGTTAATGTTTACTGGAGGGTTACAGTGTGTCCATTAGACCTACTGTATATAAACCTGCTGTAAAGATTAGTAAGTAATTTGACATTCATTTGTCTTATAGGCAAGAGATGTTTACTCTTCCTTTACTATATGCGTCACCCCTGCTCAGGTGTTGAACAAATGTCTGGGAGTACTGGGTTTGGGTTTGCGACAGATTTGTATTATCACATGTGTATAAAATCTGGCCTGCCAAGAATCCACATTGTCTAAAATGATACTCCTGACTCCTGTTTTGTACGATTCTACATACATTTGTCTACAGACAACAACATTTTGCTCCTAAAAAGAAAAACATGTGCCTCAATGTTCTTTCAGATTCCTACGTTTGATATCAATTTGTCAAAAACATTGTTTTATCACCAATATTTTTAATGGCAGCCCTTTAGGCCTAGCGAAAGTGTGCACCTTTCATTTCTCATACAATACATCTCCAGTTGTATCCATCACTGAAGTTTTGGCATGGAGCACATTTTTCTTTGCAATAAATCTTGTCATTCCTGCTAGTTAGATACGACAGACCCATTAATATAAAAGCATTGATTGTGTAATTGTTATGAATTATGACTAAAGGGCCTAGTTTAACGGAAAGCTACTGGAGAGCCGTGGGCAAAAAAAAAAAAATCTTTGAAAGTTTTGTTACAGATTTATTTTAAAGATTGCTTTGGGTAAACATTTATACTGTAAACCAACTTTGTTTTAACAACATGTTTTTTTATGGGAGCAAAATCAGCAGAGACGACATAGTACTTCTGTGGCAATATCACACTGCTATATTCAACCATGTCTGCTTTTATTTTAGTTCCAGGCAATGGGTGAGGGGTTGGGTGGCAGTCGCTGGATTGTATATTTCCAAGCCCTGCAGTCATTTGACAGACATTGTAGTAACAGACATAACAGATTTCATTTTACGTATGGCAATTATTTATTGTTATTTGTCACTTGACCAATAGGCGGCTGAAGTTGATTGGAAGATTAAGAAAAGGAAGAGAAAAAAAGGAAATCATTTTGTGGTTTCTGGTGATTATAGTGGAGACCCTGACAAATAACAGTTTTCTTTTTAACCACATGAACCCAAATCTGTTGTGAGGACTGACTAGCGCAAATGGCACCGCAACTCTGTGAGCAAATTCTATATCATTCTAATTATTACGTTAAAAAAAGGTTTCTTTTCTCTTTTTCTATTATTTACACCAATATTCTGAATGAATTGTCTCTAAATTAATTTACTAGCAGCAGAGATTTTATTTTTATTTGCTATGAATCTCCATAGAACATTAAATGGGGTTTGCTACAGTAATAAAAGGACCCAAGTGTTCTGTAATGAAAATATTCACCTTTTCACCCAGCACTTTAAATCTGAGCGAAGTAAAGGGTGTAAAATATGCAGCCAATTAGGCAGATATGTCTGACCCACAAACTTTACGTTTTGGGGCTTGATAGCTTTTTATAGCACTCTTAGGATTTGCTCCCTCGGTTTAAGCTTTTATTACAGTATTTTCTGTACAAAGATAATCTAGTGTAACAAAATAAAATGCTATATTTTTACATACTTTTCTTTTACTATGTATTTAACCCTGCTAAGGGGTATATTACACAGTCATGAGCCAATAAAGAGCAGACTTACAGGTGCCATTTTGATTGTGTTTAATCAAGTTTTAACATTTAAAAACAAATTGAAATTCTGTTTTCTGCAGTTAATTTCCAATACTCAAACTCCTTCCACCATTTGCCGTATTTGGAGGAGTTAATCTCCTACTCTCAAATTTACTTTATCCTCTTAGCAGCCTCTGTTGCAAAACATACAGAAAAAATGTGTTGTTTTAGAGTTTATTTTCTACATACCATATCCCTTTAATTTGCCCTACCCATCTCGCTCGTCCCTTAGCAAGCACACAACTTGTATGCAGAGAATTTAGCAGCGTACTCAGTCATTTGGTGCGGTCACTCACTGTTTTTAATCACGTTACATTTTTATTGCAAATAGCTCCTGATTTTATAGAACTGAGAGTGCGTTTTCAATGGAGAGCAGGATTATACATTTTATTTCTCTCACAGGCTGATGAACATATTTGTGAAACTCCTTAAAGGTTTCTTTGCAGAAATGTTTTGTAGATGATCCATTTATATAGCCTATCTTGGTGTGTTTTTATTTTTAAATAAAATTGTGCTCCTAACCAAGCCCAAAGTTGTAGCTGTATACTGATGTATAGAGACTTCAGACTGCTCCTGTTTGTATAATGGGTCTTTTCATATGCAGGGGAGGGGATGTTCTGCTCTCAGCTTCTTTCAGTGGGTGTCCGAGGCTAATCTCATCAACAGAGCTAAATTGGGAGCTTCTAAGTAAGTTTTATACTGGATTTTTAGTTCAGTATCTGTGCTTATTATTTTTTATAGTAGTGTCTATTACATACAGTTAAATGAAATTTGGTGTATACTGCCCCTTTAATCACAATAAAAACATATTCACAAGCTATTCTTGAGCAATGCTTTACCAGAAAGTGACTTTTATGTCCCTTTAAAGGGACATTAAAACAGTATGTTATTATAATATAAGGGTCTAGATTACAAGTGGAGCGCTAATTTATCATGCTCCCGTAGACAGGCAAATTTGCTTGTTTGCGAGTGCACGTTTAAAGCTTGCGGTAGCAATGAGGGCTCCAAAAATTTAACATGGCAGCACAAATTATTTTATAGAAACTAAATTACTTTACACTTATCTGTAATATAATTAGAAATACATCTACATATTATTCTCAGACTAATCCTCTAAATCTTTAAATGTAACATTTATTTACTGATTAATGTCCCTTTAAATTGCCTAAAATGTCATTTAATTGAGCTTTTTTAATCTGACTAGTTGTTTTTCTTTCAGTGGTAAATTAGTAATCACTATATTGTTTTGTCTCCACCTAATTATAGTGCTTAAGTGTCAGCGACACAAGGGATAAAAACAACTAATTACTAAGTATTCTCAGAATTCCTGAAAAGTAGCTCGCATAATGCAATTTAACCTCAGTAGATGTGAAGGTGTTAGGCAACAATTTTGTGGTACCCTTGGGTCCCTGTTTTACTCAATTAAGGATTATCCAGCCTCTGTTTATTTAACACCTATCTTATCTGTTCAAATACAATTTATATTTTGTTGACACCTAAGGCAGCTAAATCTGTATACTTAAAGGGACCGTTTTACCCAAAATGTTATCTCCTTTAGTTTGTTCCCAAAGATCCATTTGCTGGAGTGTATTCAATTGTTTACAAGTAGCTCCTTTACTCCTATTTCGGCATTTGAAATAGCTGATTTAGTCTGTGGTATCCCCACCTATACTGATAGTTTCTATACTGGAGTCTAGGCTATTGATAAGACACATACTTTTTATACTCTACAGCTGGTATAACAAGTCATTGAAAATATATTAAGGGAAAAAAATTTTTACAATGTACTGTCCCTTTAATTTTTATATTGTAATTTTTTTTTATTCTCCTCATATTACAGAAACAAACTCTTATGGCAACACAACGATTTAGTAAAATATATATTCCCTCGGAGTGTTGGATACTGAGTATATTTATGATATGTATAGTGCAGTGTGGGCTATTTGGAATGGTTATAGGTGCTAGAAGGAAAATGAGAAGTAAGAAAAGAAAGAGTTAGAAGAGACTGACTAAGCATATGGGCTTGGGGGTTGGAGAGAGCTGTTTTTTTCCTTTTTCTTTACAGGACCCTTCATCATTGAAAGTTTCTATTATATTTTTGATCTTTGTGCACTTTTTACCTCTATGATTACCTTGTATCTAAGCCTCTACTGGCTGCCATCGTATCTCAATTCTTTTGTCAGACTTGCAATTTAGCCAATCAGCTCTTAAAAAATCTACACAGGAGTGAGCACACTTTTATCTATATGACACAGATGAACTAGCACTGTGTAGCTGTAAAAAAATGTCAAAATGCACTGAGATTAGAGGCGGCCTTCAAGGGCTTAGAAATTAGCATATGAGCCTACCTAGGTTTAGCTTTCAACAAAGAATACCAAGAGAACAAAGCAAATTTGACGTTAAAAGTAAAATGGAAAGTTGTATAAAATTGCTGCTCTGTCTGAATAATGAAAGTTTAAGTTTGACTAGACTGTCCCTTAAATTTCCTCCCTTGATTCTAAAAAATGTGCAGCTCGCTCCTCAGTAATCTAGCTGGCTGCTTTATAATTTATCTGGCTTCTCTATACTCTATCTTGCTCCTCTATACTCTTGCTAGCTCATCATGACTCTAACTGGCTCCTCAGTACTCTAGCTAGCTCATCATGACTCTAACTGGCTCCTCAGTACTCTAGCTTGCTCCTCTATACTCTAGCTAGCTCATAATTACTCTAACTGGCTCCTCTGTACTTTAGCTTGCTCCTCTATACTCTAGCTAGCTCATAACTACTCTAACTGGCTCCTCAGTACTCTAGCTAGCTCATCATGACTCTAACTGGCTCCTCGGTACTCTAGCTTGCTCCTCTATACTCTAGCTAGCTCATCATGACTCTAACTGGCTCCTCAGTACTCTAGCTTGCTCCTCTATACTCTAGCTAGCTCATAATTACTCTAACTGGCTCCTCAGTACTCTAGCTTGCTCCTCTATACTCTAGCTAGCTCATCATGACTCTAACTGGCTCCTCAGTACTCTAGCTAGCTCATCATGACTCTAACTGGCTCCTCAGTACTCTAGCTTGCTCCTCTATACTCTAGCTAGCTCATAATTACTCTAACTGGCTCCTCTGTACTTTAGCTTGCTCCTCTATACTCTAGCTAGCTCATAACTACTCTAACTGGCTCCTCAGTACTCTAGCTAGCTCATCATGACTCTAACTGGCTCCTCGGTACTCTAGCTTGCTCCTCTATACTCTAGCTAGCTCATCATGACTCTAACTGGCTCCTCAGTACTCTAGCTTGCTCCTCTATACTCTAGCTAGCTCATAATTACTCTAACTGGCTCCTCAGTACTCTAGCTTGCTCCTCTATACTCTAGCTAGCTCATCATGACTCTAACTGGCTCCTCAGTACTCTAGCTTGCTCTTCTATACTCTAGCTAGCTCATAATTACTCTAGCTGACTCCTCAGTACTCTAGCTTGCTCCTCTATACTCTGGCTAGCTCATCATGACTCTAACTGGCTCCTCAATACTCTAGCTTGCTCTTCTATACTCTAGCTAGCTCATCATGACTCTAACTGGCTCCTCAGTACTCTAGCTTGCTCTTCTATACTCTAGCTAGCTCACCATGACTCTAACTGGCTCCTCGGTACTCTAGTTTGCTCCTATATACTCTAGCTAGCTCATAATTACTCTAACTGGCTCATAATTACTCTAACTGGCTCCTCAGTACTCTAGCTAGCTCATCATGACTCTAACTGGCTCCTCAGTACACTAGCTTGCTCCTCTATACTCTAGCTAGCTCATAATTACTCTAACTGGCTCCTCAGTACTCTAGCTTGCTCTTCTATACTCTAGCTAGCCCATCATGACTCTAACTGGCTCCTCAGTACTCTAGCCTGCTCCTCTATACTCTAGCTAGCTCATCCTGACTCTAACTGGCTTCTCAGTACTCTACTTGCTCTCTATAATCTAGCTAACTCATAATTACTCTAACTGGCTCCTCAGTACTCTAGCTTGCTCCTCTATACTCTAGCTAGCTCATAATTACTCTAACTCGCTCCTCAGTACTTTTAGCTTGCTCCTCTATACTCAAGCTCATCATGACTCTAACTGGCTCCTCAGTACTTTAGCTTGCTCCTCTATACTCTAGCTAGCTCATCATGACTCTAACTGGCTCCTCAGTACTCTAGCTAGCTCATCATGACTCTAACTGGCTCCTCAGTACTCTAGCTTGCTCCTCTATACTCTAGCTAGCTCATAATTACTCTAACTCGCTCCTCAGTACTTTAGCTTGCGCCTCTATACTCTAGCTCATCATGACTCTAACTGGCTCCTCAGTACTTTAGCTTGCTCCTCTATACTCTAGCTAGCTCATAATTACTCTAACGGGTTCCTCTATACCACTGGTTTTCAAACCTATCCTCAGGCCTCCCTAACAGGTCACATCTTGAGGCTATTTAAACTAGAGCACAGGGGAAATAATCGGCTGCTTAGTAAACATGGTTATTTTACCTTCTCTCACCCAGGGTAAAGCAGAAAACCTGGCCTGTTGGGGAGGCCTGAGGGCAGGTTTAAAAACCAGTGCTCTATACTTTAGCTGGCTACTTATTACTCAAACTGGCTTCTCTAAAATATATAGCTGGCTACTTATATAAAAGTCAGGAGCCAGCTAGATTATAGAGGAGCCAGTTAGAGTAAAAAGTATCCAGCTAGAGTATAGAGGAGCTGTAATGCTCGTATGATACTCCTCTATCTGACCGAACTCAGCCAGTAGTCTTTTTATCCTGGCGTCGAGCCGGAATGATAGGGAATATCCCAGAGCAGAGAAAGTTAGTAAGATGTGGAGGGCCGCACTCAACACAGTACAAGGCAAATCACTAGAATGGTCAGACAGGCATATTTGGCAACAGTAAAGCAGTCCAAGGGCAAACCACTAGAATGGTCAGGCAGGCAGGGTTTGGCAACAGTAAAGCAGTCCAAGGGCACACCACTAGAATAGTCCGGCAGGCAGGGTTCGGCAGTGCAGAGACATACACCTTAAAAATGCCTCTTTATTGTGTATACACTATCTCCTTTGCTGTGGTCATTTAGGGTGAATGCAAATAAGCTCCTGCGTAGAGCAAGATTCTACAGGATGCATTGCAGCCACCACAGGGACAGAGGAAATTCCAGAGTTTAATTACTGGAGAAACGTGTAAAATAGTGAGGGTATATTAGTTTTTATACACAAACATTTTATAGGTTATTTCATTTTGATTTTAGTATACTAAAAAAATGTCCTTTTGTTATAAACCAGTTATACAAAGCTTTACCTGCAAACACTTCATGGGACTGCTGTTTTTAGAGCCATTCACAAGTACGATTTTTTTTTTTAAATGGACATAAAATTAACTTTCCAATTTACTTCTATCATAAAATGAGCTTCTTTTTCTTGGTATCCTTAGTTGAGCATTGCACTACTGGCCAATCAGCAGATACCTCCCATTAGTGCATTGCTGCTCACGAACCTTCCTAGATATACTTTTCAACAATGGATACCAATAGAATAAAGCAAATGAGATAATAAAAGTAAATTGAAAAGTTGTTTAAAATTGCATTTTTTTAATCTGAATTTTAAAGGAAATTATGGATTTTATGTCCATTTAATATGTTTTTACACCTTAACGACAGCCGATGTACAGGGTGTGTCAGCGGTCGTTAACAGGCCGTCTTATCTGGCCTTATTTATATTCCAGGTCTTGCCGATGTTGGCTGCTCTATATCTACATGCCTACAGAAGTGACGCAGTGCAATCGCCCCTGTCTGCAAAGCTGCGCTAGTAAACTCCTTAAAGTGAAGGTAAACTTTGGTGAATGAAAGCCCTTTTTTAAAAATACTATTAAAAAAGGGCACTTTCATTCATCAAAGTTTACAAAGCAGCCGTTTTGATTAAAAACTTACCTTATTTTCTTTTCACAGCCAGAGCAGCTTCCCCCTCCTGGAAATCCTCTCTTCACAGCTCAGCAATGACTAATCTGGCTTCCTCCATTCACAGCATGGCCTCAGGCAATAACCACCCTAGGGGGAAAGCTGTGATTGGAGGAAGCCGGATTAGTCATTGCTGACGTGTGAAGAGAGGATTTCCAGGAGGGATAAACTGCTGTAGCTGTGAAAAGAAAGAAAGGTAAGTTTTTAATCAAAACGGCTGATTTGTAAACTTTGATGAATGAAAGTGCCCCGTTTTTAATAGTATTTTTAAAAAACTGACTTTTATTCACCAAAGTTTACCTTCAATTTAATGAACACGCAACGTACAGGATACGTCGGTCTTTAAAGGATTAAAGGGACATGAAAGCCACATTTTTTTCTTTCATGATTTAGAAAGAGAAATCGATTTTAAACATCTTTCTAATTTACTTCTATTATCTAATTTGTTTTATTATCTTGATATTCTTTGCCGGAAAGCATATCTAGATATGCTCAGTAGCTGCTGATTGGTTTCTGCACATAGAAGCCTTGTGTGATTGGCTCACCCATGTGCATTGCTTTCTCTTCAACTAAGGATATCTAAAAAATGAAGCAAAATAAATAATAGAAGTAAATTGTAATGTTGTTTAAATTTGTATTCTCTATCTGAATCATGAAAGAAAGATTTTGGGTTTAGTGGCCTTTTAATATTGTTGTACTGCCCCTTTAAGGTTTCCGAGCATCACTGTAACATCTGCACACTGAACCTAGACCAGGATTATGGGTCAAACAGATCTGCTCACACCTTTCCCTAGCTCTGATGATCACAGCCAGACACTCTCTGAGACTTTTGACATATTCTTGGTACACCACATGGGCACCTAAATGTAGACATTGATCACCTGGTTAAAATTATTTGCATCCCTGTATAACACCAGGGCAGGAAACAGTCTGCATGGATGATCACACATACAGGCAGTTTTCTTCCCACTACAGTTTCTCATGGTAGTTTTTTATTTTTTTCTAATTATTTCCATGTGTTGAAGAGAAGTGTGGTGTGGGTGTGCTCTGTTCTGAGGCTTCCCCTGATTAGCTAATGAAAAAACAAAGAAAGAAAAAAAAGCTATATGGAAAAACAGTTAATGTTAAAAACAAAGTAGGATTTGGGATGTCTGCCTAAGAACATAGTAACAGTGCGTTTGTGCACTTAACATATGAACGTTCATATCATTAAATGATTTCAGTGGCATTTGCGTGACACGTGTATACTTTTTAGTTGCAAATAAAGTTAGCTGAAGATTCTTATTTTAAATCTATTATAATGTGATCAATACTGGAATAAAGAAAATTTAAATGTAATATATGTGTGTGTGTGTAAATATTCCACTTTTTATTTCCATGCTTCTTTTTTTTCTTATTTTGTTTTGTTTGCAATCTGTAAAGTTTAAAAAATAGTTCCACAAGCGTCAGCACAATGTTATCTATATAGCACACATTAACTAACGCCCTCTAGCAATGAAAACTGTCTAATGCATTAAAGTTGGAGGAGGCCTTCAAAGGCTTAGAAATTAACATATGAGCCTACCTAGGTTTAGCTTTCAACTAAGAATACCAAGAGAACAAAGCAATAATAAAAAAAAAAGTTAATTGGAAATTGCTTGCCCATCTGAATCATGAAAGGTTAGATTTGACTCGACAGTCCCTTTAATGACTGAGTTGGCAAATCCTCATCTAATGTATATTTTTAGCTGTGATCATATCACTTCAGCAGCTGAATGGGTTAAGAACTCAGAGGTAGAAAGGGAAAAGGTTACTCTAGCAGAAGGAATCTGGTTTCAATTACAGTCCATACTTATATTCAGAATTTGCAATACCTTACATAACTTTTTCCTTCATTTAAATGCTCCATAGTTCACTAGAATGTTTACTGTGAGTAGGGAAATATTCTGTGTTTAAGAAACTCTATTGTGTGCTACATTTAAATATTACTTTATAGAAGGACCTAGTGATGCATCATATTTACCTTCCTAAGGTGCCAATCCAGATCAGATTTAAAGGGGCATTCAAATTTAAACCATCAATTAATAAAAAGTTTTGCATAGATAAATACAGGTAGAAAACTGCTTGGGGCTAGAAAGGGTTTGGATCTCGGAATAGTTTGGATGTCAGAATATTTGTATATTTGCACCTGTAAAAGGGTACAGCTTGGAGAGGGGATGGCACCAAATGTAAACAACAATATCTTTATTTAGGCAATATTTATATGTCATAATACAGCTTATACATGCAGCCTAAAGGTAGTTGTATATACTTTTTAATACTTTTGTGTATATAATATCAGAAAGATGATACAGTACTGAAATTAGAGAGGTAATAGTTACAGCACATGAGAGTAGTTTGTCATTCGTTTGCTTCCTTAAAGGGCCAGTACAGGGAACTGTATAAAATATTGCTAGTATGCATATTAAAGGGCAGTAACATATTTAAAATCTTTTTTTTAATGCTGACCTTTTAACAAGAAGTGTATGTCTGTTTGCATGTTAAAAATTGTCCTTTTATATGCAGCAAAGATAACAAAATGGCTGCCCACTTGCTGATAAACAGAACTCCGCACTGCCTTATTGATGGGTAGTGCCGTTTTTATCTTGCTGTTTATACATCTACAGCATTCATTTCAGGGATTTAAATATAATATAATAGCACCTATAATATATTTTGTTCTAAAATAATATATTACGTTACTAATGTCAAATGGCTTTAAATGAGATCATTTTACACCTATATGTTTTGCATTTTAGAACACAAAAAAAAAAAAAAACCAAAGACCCAGGTAGAAAAGATTGTAACCCACTAGCATGGGAAATTGTAATTTGTAATTATTTATTTATTTTAAATATAGCAATAAAAGTGTCTGACCTTTGAAATCATTCTTGATTTTGGAATTCTGTATTTGGGATTTGTACTTGTATTTTAAGATAATTTTAAAAAGTTATTTTGCATTATTTTGGTGTCTTGGGATGTAACAGTTGAATTTATTTTATATGGTATTCGTTATCTTATTCACCATGCACACTCTCTCTGAATATTGAAAGTCTGGAATTTACTGCCCTTTTAAAATCATTTTATTTCTCTTGTTAAGTGTATCCAGTCCACGGATCATCCATTACTTATGGGATATTCTCCTTCCCAACAGGAAGTTGCAAGAGGATCACCCACAGCAGAGCTGCTATATAGCTCCTCCCCTAACTGTCATATCCATTCATTCTCTTGCAAGCCTCAACCAAGATGGAGGTCGTAAGAGGACTGTGGTGTTTTATACTTAGTTTATTCTTCAATCAAAAGTTTGTTATTTTTAAATGGTGCCGGAGTGTACTATTTATCTCAGGCAGTATTTAGAAGAAGAATCTGCCTGCGTTTTCTATGATCTTAGCAGAAGTAACTAAGATCCATGGCTGTTCTCACACATTCTGAGGAGTGAGGTAACTTCAGAGAGGGAATGGCGTGCAGGTTTTCCTGCAATAAGGTATGTGCAGTTAATATTTTTCTAGGGATGGAATTTGCTAGAAAATGCTGCTGATACCGAACTAATGTAAGTAAAGCCTTAAATGCAGTGAGAGCTACTGGTATCAGGCTTATTAATAGAGATGCATACTCTTATAAAAATGTAATATAAAACGTTTGCTGGCATGTTTAATCGTTTTTATATGTATTTGGTGATAAAACTTATTGGGGCCTAGTTTTTTTCCACATGGCTGGCTTGAATTTGGCCTAGTCACAGTTTTCCTTAGGCTTTCCACTGTTGTAATATGAGTGGGAGGGGCCTTGTTTTAGTGCTTTCTGTGCAACTAAAAATACTGACAGAGACATTCAGCTTCCCTCTGCATGATCCAGGACATCTCTGGAGGGCTCAAAAGGCTTCAAAGTCGTTTTTGAGGGAGGTAAAAAGCCACAGTAGAGCTGTGGCAGTTGTGATTGTTTTAAAAAAACAAAACAAAAAAACAAAAACGTTTTTGTCTTTTATTATTCCACTTTGGGTATTAAGGGGTTAATCATCCATTTGCAAGTGGATGCAATGCTCTGCTAACTTGTTACATACACAGTAAAAATTTTGTTAGTGTAACTGCCTTTTTTCACTGTTATTTCAAATTTTGACAAAATTTGTGTTTCTTAAAGGTGCAGTAACATTTTGTATATTGCTTGTAAACTTGTTTAAAGTGTTTTCCAAGCTTGCTAGTCTCATTGCTAGTCTGTTTAAACATGTCTGACACAGAGGAAACTACTTGTTCATTATGTTTGAAAGCCATGGTGGAGCCCCATAGGAGAATGTGTACTAAATGTATTGATTTCACCTTAAACAGTAAAGATCAGTCTTTAACTATAAAAGAAATATCACCAGAAGATTCTGACGAGGGGGAAGTTATGACCGACTAACTCTTCCCACGTGTCAGACCCTTCGCCTCCCGCTCAGGGGATGCACGCTAATATGGCGGCAATTACATCAGGGACGCCCATAGCGATTACCTTGCAGGACATGGCTGCAATCATGAATAATACCCTGTCAGAGGTATTATCCAGGTTGCCTGAATTAAGAGGCAAGCGCGATTGCTCTGGGGTTAGGAGAAATACAGAGCGCGCAGATGCTGTAAGGGCCATGTCTGATACTGCGTCACAATATGCAGATCATGAGGACGGAGAGCTTCAGTCTGTGGGTGACATCTCTGATTCGGGGAAACCTGATTCAGAGATTTCTAATTTTAAATTTAAGCTTGAGAACCTCCGTTTGTTGCTTGGGGAGGTATTAGCTGCTCTGAATGACTGTAACACAGTTGCAGTACCAGAGAAATTGTGTAGGCTGGATAAATACTATGCAGTACCGGTGTGTTCTGATGTTTTTCCTATACCTAAAAGACTTACAGAAATTATTAGCAAGGAGTGGGATAGCCCGTGTGTGCCTTTTTTCCCACCTCTAGAAAAATGTTTCCAATAGACGCCACTACACGGGACTTATGGCAGACGGTCCCTAAGGTGGAGGGAGCAGTTTCTACTTTAGCAAAGCGTACTACTATCCCGGTTGAGGACAGTTGTTCTTTTTCAGATCCAATGGATAAAAAATTGAAGGGTTACCTTAAGAAAATGTTTATTCAACAAGGTTTTATTTTACAGCCCCTTGCATGCATTGCGCCTGTCACGGCCGCGGCGACATTCTGGTTTGAGGCCCTGGAAGAGGCCATCCATACAGCTCCATTGACTGAAATTATTGACAAGCTTAGAACACTTAAGCTAGCTAACTCATTTGTTTCTGATGCCATTGTTCATTTGACTAAACTAACGGCTAAGAATTCCGGATTCGCCATCCAAGCGCGTAGGGCGCTATGGCTTAAATCCTGGTCATCTAACGTGACTTGGAAGTCTAAATTACTCAACATTCCTTTCAAGGGGGGCAGACCTTATTCTGGCCTGGTTTGAAGGAAATTATTGCTGACATTACTGGAGGTAAGGGTCACACCCTTCTTCAGGACAGGGCCAAAGCAAAGGTTGAACAGATTTGCAAGGCCGCGACTTGGTCTTCGCTTCACACTTTTTCCAAATTTTACAAATTTGATACTTTTACTTCTTCGGAGGCTGTTTTTGGGAGAAAGGTTCTTCAGGCAGTTGTTCCTTCCGCTTAATCCTGCCTTGTCCCTCCCATCATCTGTGTACTTTAGCTTTGGTATTGGTATCCCATAAGTAATGGATGATCCATGGACTGGATACACTTAACAAGAGAAAACATCATTTATGCTTACCTGATAAATTTATTTCTCTTGTAGTGTATCCAGTCCACAGCCCGCCCTATCCCTTTAAGGCAGGTCTAAATTTTAATTAAACTACAGTCACCACTGCACCCTATGGTTTCTCCTTTCTCTGTTTGTTTTCGGTCGAATGACTGGATATGACAGTTAGGGGAGGAGCTATATAGCAGCTGCTGTGGGTGATCCTCTTGCAACTTCCTGTTGGGAAGGAGAATATCCCATAAGTAATGGATGATCCGTGGACTGGATACACTACAAGAGAAATACATTTATCAGGTAAGCATAAATTATGTTTTCCTTATTTAACTGTACTTTCCTCATAGAGCACAAATTTGCTGTTAAGACATTTTCTTTTGGAAACAGGTTGTCCAGAATTTGAGGCTACGAAAGGGCTTGACAAACCCAGGTGCCAGGTAGCCACTGGCTCCTAGAATTTTATCTCTTGCTCCTAACTTTTTGGGTTATTCTCCATATATCTGTATACAAATACAACTGCTGGCTCCTAAATGTTGAACAGATTTGTCGACCCCTTATAAGAGGCCGTTCTTTTATATTACACAATAAGTGCGGCGAGCAAAGGAGCTTTGTGGCTACACGGCTGTTAGATTGTTGTTTAACTATAACTGTCTTGGAGCAGTTCTGCAACTGAAAGCGTTGTTACTGTCGGAATATTTAACTGTTAAAGAAAGAACAGTAAACATATTCATTTAATTATAATGCTTCCCATTATAAGAATTGCAATGCCTTCAACAGTGGCTTTTATGTAATCAGAGTAATGCTATGTGTTTATCTTGGTTTGGCAAGTTAGATCATCCTTTAATAGTTGGCTTTGCCTAAATAGACTGTGGTTTGTGAAAACCCACAATAACCCACACACCCTCTTATTTGTTATTGCTCAGTTAGTGAACAATAATCATTGGAATGAAAGATTAATGTATGCATTTGTTAGCAAGTAACCTTCAGGTCTAAGGAGCGATTGGTTTTATGTTGTTGGGTGTAGTGTATAAAAGGTAGGGTGAGTAAACCAGCATCCCAGGCAACACATTGTCATCAGAATGCTGGAGATGTAAAAGGTGCATGGGCTTGGCATTAATTAAACCCACTGAGATGTTAAAATGTTTGTTTACGTATGTGTAATATATATATATATATATATAGTTTCTCATTTTCCTGTACATATTGCTGAAAATAATGTTGGGTTTTCCAAATCTGAGAATTGGGGGCGCGATCCGATATAGATCGTAGTTTGTGGCGCAAGCGAGGGAACCCCCGCCGCCCATAGTTTTAGCTCGCAACTCGAGCTATCCCATATACGGCGCCGTCAGATGCTAAAGTGCCATAAGTCTGACAAACCAGCGATGTCCAGAAATCTGCGTAAGTACAAATTTCTGGAGTCGCCAGTGACTTACGGCACTTTAGAAACTGCCGGCGCCTACAAAACCTGACTAAGTTATAAAATCACCCGTACTGTCTAACACGCCTCCCAAACATAGCCCGACACGTCTAACCCTCTATCCGCTATCCCCCCTCACTATCCTAACAGTAAAAAATGTATTAACCCCTGAACCGCCACTCCCGGATCCCGCCGCCAGCTATATTAAATCTATAACCCCCTAATGTGAGCCCCTACCCCGCTGCCATCTACCTTACCCACCCCCTAAAGTGAGCCCTTACACTGCCGCCATCTACCTTACCTACCCCCCCCTAAAGTGAGCCCCTTACACCGCCGCCATCTACCTTACCTACCCCCTAAAGTGAGCTCCTACCCGCCGCCATCTATTTTAAAATTATTAACCCTAATTTAATCCCCTACACCGCCGCCACCTATATTAAACACATTAACCCCTAATCTAATCCCCTTACACCGCCGCCAATTATATTAAACACATTAACCCCTAATCTAATCCCCCTACACCGCCGCCACCTATAATAAATGTATTACCCGCTAATCTAATCCCCCTACACCACCGCCACCTATATAAAATAGATTAACCCCTAATCTAATCCCCCTACACCGCCGCCAGCTATATTAACTATATTAACCCTAATTATATTAGGGTTAATATAGTTAATATAGTTATTATATATATATTAACTATATTAATCCTAATTATATTAGGGTTAATATAGTTAATATCGTTATTATATTATATATATATTAAGTATAATAACCCTATCTAACTCTAACATCCCTAACTAAATTCTTATTAAAATAAATCTAATTAATATTAATATTATTAATTAAAATATTCCTATTTAAATCTAAATGCTTACCTATAAAATAAACCCTAAGATAGCTACAATGTAATTAATAATTACATTGTAGCTATTTTAGGGTTTATATTTATTTTACAGGTAACTTGGTATTTATTTTAACTAGGTACAATAGCTATTAAATAGTTAAAAACTATTTAATACCTACCTAGTTAAAATAATTACCAATTTACCTGTAAAATAAATCCTAACCTAAGTTACAAATACACCTACACTATCAATAAATTAAATAAACTACAAATATCTAAACTAAAATACAATTAAATAAACTAAACTAAATTACAAAAACAAAACTAAATTACAAAAAATAAAAAAGATTACAAGATTTTTAAGCTTATTACACCTATTCTAAGCCCCTAATAAAATAATAAAGCCCCCAAAATAAAAAAATGTCCTACCCTATTCTAAAATACAAAAGTTAACAGCTCTTTTACCTTACCAGCCCTTAAAAGGGCCTTTTGCGGGGCATGCCCCAAAGAAATCAGCTCTTTTGCCTGTAAAAAAAAAACACAATACCACCTCCCAACATTGCAACCCACCACCCACATACCCCTATTCTAAACCCACCCAAACCCCCCTTAAAAAAACCTAACACTAAGCCCCAAAAGATCTCCCTACCTTGTCTTCACCCAGCCGGGCAGAACTCTTCATCCGATCCGGGCAATGTCTTCAATCAAGCAGCAGAGAAGTCTTCTTCCATCCGGGCGATGTCTTCAAGCAAGCGGCAGAGAAGTCTTCTTCCATCCGGGCAATGTCTTCAAGCAAGCGGCAGAGAAGTCTTCTTCCATCCGGGCAATGTCTTCAAGCAAGCGGCAGAGAGTCTTCTTCCATCCGATGTCTTCAAGCAAAGCGGCATCTTCAATCTTCTTTCTTTGCTCCTCCGCCGCGGAGCATCCATCCGGCACGACGACTGAACAAGAAATGAGGTACCTTTAAATGACGTCATCCAAGATGGCGTCCGTCGAATTCCGATTGGCTGATAGGATTCTATCAGCCAATCGGAATTAAGGTAAAAAAATCTGATTGGCTGATTGAATCAGCTAATCAGATTCAAGTTCAATCCGATTGGGTGATTGGTTCACCACTAAAATGAATATATGAAGAAACATAGGTTTATCTAGCCCTGTCCCCCCCTGACGTTTATAAAGGGACTTTTTTTCCTTGTAATTAGGAGAAGGTTGCATTGCAAAAAGTACATGGAATTAGTGTTATTTCATTAAAGGAATGACATTTTTAAACAATATAATTCATACAACAGGTTAGGCAACTTTTTCATATAATTTAGTAAAACAACATCTATGTGCCTTAAAAAGAACTAAATACAATTGTCAATTAAAGGGACATGGTACTTAATTGTTTTCTATCATGTATACAAAAGATCAGACATTAAGCATTAAAAAAAAAATTCCAGGGAAAAAAGGGTTAACTAAAAAGAATTTAAATTTGAAGTGAAGCTAGCAGTACATGTGTGATTTTTCACAGCTGAGATTCTACTGCTCGTTGGCTAATAGGAACAACTTACCTTGTAAAAGTTGGCTCTCCCTGGTATAACTTAGCAGTGAGAACCCCCTCCCTGAGGGGCA
The DNA here is from genome assembly GCF_027579735.1 of Bombina bombina. NCBI lineage: Eukaryota > Metazoa > Chordata > Amphibia > Anura > Bombinatoridae > Bombina > Bombina bombina. Next base: position 203,530,848 of record NC_069508.1, read on the forward strand.
CAGACAGAACCTGCTACTTCCCGATTTACATTACAGAAGGTCCATTTCTGCTACCCCTTTCTACTCCTAGTTCTGTCCATCTAATGGTCCCATAGAAAAATGTTTTATTTATGTCCCATGGAATCAGCCAGTATGAAGTGTTACATACTCTGTTCTCCATCTCTATGTTCTTATTATCTATGTAAGCTTTGAAATTAATACCATAATGATCTATTTCCTGCTTAATCAGTAGAGATGTTGCCAAGGAACATATATAGGGGGAGACATAGTCAAATGTAGAGGGGATACTAATAATTGACAATGCCAAGATGTGTCTATGGATGTGTATTTATATGTGTGTGTAAATAAACATCAGTAAAGTGTTAGATAGATAGTACAGATACTCGTCGACTTACGACCTATGCGACTTACGGCCATCCGTACTTACGACTATCGGTCGCACTGAAGAGGCGATACGTGCGCAAAGGCGGTACTTGCAACCATCGGTCGCAAAGGCGGTACTTACGACCATCGGTCGCAAAGGCGGTACTTACGTCCATCGGTCGCGCTGAGGGTGATGCTTATTTGCGTATGTGCGTAAAGGGGCAAGGCAGTGCTTGTGTGCGCAAAGGCGGTACTTACGTCCATCGGTCGCACTGAGGGTGATGCTTATTTGCGTATGTGCGTAAAGGGGCAAGGCAGTGCTTGTGTGCGCAAAGGCGGTACTTACGACCATCGGTCGCAAAGGCGGTACTTACGACCATCGGCAAGACAGTGCTTGTGTGCGCAAAGGCGGTGCTTGTGTGTGATGAGAAGTGACTGTAAGCAGCAGCCTTTGTATGGGTCTGACCATGTCGCAGTCCAAAAGGCCGGTACCGTGTAGTGGCAAAGAGGCTACAAAGAAGAGGAAAGCTCTTGATTTGGAGTTAAAAATGAAAGTAATAAAGCAGTATGACGAAGGTAAAAAAGTGAATGCGATTGCCCGTGATATGAAACTGTCGCATTCCACAGTTTCCACAATCATTAAGGACAAGGAACGCATACGTGAAGCTGTAAAAGGTTCCGCACCAATGAAATCAACAATAATTACAAAACAACGTCAAGGGCCCATTCATGAAATGGAGAAATTATTAATGTTGTGGATAGAAGATCAAATACAAAAACGTACACCCATAAGCCTTCTAACAATTCAGATGAAGGCTAAAAGTTTGTTTGAGACTTTAAAGGAGAAAGCTGGTGAGATTACAAAGAGAATTTCCAGGCAAGCACTGGATGGTTTAAACGTTTTAGAAGAAGATTCAGTCTGCATAATGTGCGGGTTTCAGGAGAAGCAGCAAGTGCAGATTCAGAAGCCGCTGCAAAGTTCATTGACACTTTGGATGAATTAATCCAAGAGGGAGGGTATTTACCTGAACAAATATTCAACGTTGATGAAACGGTCTGTTCTGGAAACGGATGCCTGAGCGCACATACATTCACCAAGAATCAAAAACCATGCCAGGATTTAAAGCATTCAAGGATCGGGTAAGCTTGTTACTTGGAGGAAACGTTGTTGGTTTTAAGCTTAAGCCATTTCTTATCTATCGCTCAGAAAACCCACGTGCATTTAAAAACATTAATAAGCACACGCCTGTGTATTACCGGTCAAATGCTAAATCGTGGATGACTCAGGCATTGTTCACAGACTGGTTTGTTAACTGTTTCATTCCCCAAGTTCGTGAATATTGCTTAGGGAAAGTAATCCAGTTCAAAATTTTAATGATTTTAGACAACGCACCTGGACATCCACCACACCTGGGTGACCTTAATCCTGATGTAAAAGTGGTTTATATGCCACCTAACACAACACCACTCATTCAACCTATGGACCAAGGGGCAATTGCCACGTTTAAAGCATACTACCTCAGATCTACATTCGCCCAAGCCATAGCTGCTACAGATGCTGATGATGACATAACATTGCGTGATTTTTGGAAAAGTTATAACATTCAGTGCATAAAAAATATTGCAGCAGCGTGGGAGGATGTAACAGAAAAGTGCATGAATGGAATTTGGAAGAAGTGCCTAAAACGATATGTGACCAGATTTGAGAGATTTGAAACAGAGGAAGAGCTCGATGAAATTCGAGAAAACATTGTAAGACTTGCAAACAATCTTGAATTGGAATGTGAAGTGGAAGATGAAGAAGAGCTGTTAGATTATGAGTCAAAAGAACTTTCAAATGAAGATCTAATAGAACTGGAAGCAGAGAGAGTTGCAGAGGAAAATAGGAGAGAGGAAGAAGACAAAGAAGAAGAAGAGCCAGAGAAGAAATTCACTGCAAAGGGGTTGGCTGAAGGCTTTACATTGCTAAATAAAGATGTCCCCTGAAGGCTTTACATTGCTAAATAAAGATGTCCCCTGAAGGCTTTACATTGCTAAATAAAGCTGTCTCCTGATTTGAAAACATGGACCAGAATGTTGAAAGATTTAACAAGGTTGACCGTCAAATTCAGGAAGCTGTGCGTGGCTATCGTGAAATCTATGAGGAGAAAAAGAAACAAACGCGTCAAACAAAGCTCAGCATGTTTTTTGAAAAGAACACTGCATCTGAAACCCCTCCAGCCTCAACTCACCAAGATGATAATACTGTAACTCTGATGACATAACTGTAAAAGTACAGTAAAAGAAAAATTTAAGTTCAGTTACTTTTCTTAAAAGTTTAAAGTAAAATAAGTGTTAAAGTTCCTGCAAACTACTGTACAGGTACAGTAAATGTTATGTTATTATTTGCATAGTACTACAGGTAGAGTACAAAAAAATGTTATTTTATTACAGTACAGTATAGGTACAGTACAGTAAATGTCAGTACAGTAATAGTATTTGCACAGTAAATGTTATGTTATTATTTGCACAGTACAGGTACAGTACAGTAAAGGTTATTTTATTATTCATACTGTGATGATACTGTATTAGTAAAGGAATTTAATTTAAAACAACTCTGGTGTTATTGTTATTATTAATCATGAAATGTCAGCCCAACACATCACACAATAGACCATATTATTTACAAGCCATATATTTTGTCCGACTTACGTCCAAATCGTCTTACGACCGGAAGGTCAGAACGTAACGCGGTCGTAAGTCGACGAGTATCTGTATATAAAAGAGAGACAACTGAAAATGTTAATGTCAGGAAAAAATATATTTACATTTATACACAGATGTGGCCGAAAGTATTGGTATCTTTCCACTTTTTTATGAAAATGCAAAATTGTCTCTGAACTAAGTAAAAATTAACAAAAGTATTTGGTATCCACCATTCTTTATTTCAAATGTAATAGAACAGAAACTTCTCTTTTGACTTATGACTTCACATATTACTTTAAACAGTAAAACAAATGAGAATAGCATGGAGACAAATATTGATATTCAACCTAATATTTGGTAGCACGGCCTTTGTAGACAATAACTGCAATCAAGCGCTTTCTGTAGCTCTGAATAAGATTTTTACACTTTTCGACTGGGGGTTTTGTCCCACTCTTCTTGAGCAAACTGCTCCAGTTCTCTCAGGTTTGATGGGATCCTTTTACCAAATTAGCTTTTTTCCACTGATGTTTGATGGGATTCAGATCTGGACTCACAGAAGCCACTTCTGTGAGTCAATGTCTCATCTATTCTTGGGTGCTTTTTGAGGTATGTTTCAGGTCACTATCCTGCTGTAGGACCCCTTGACCGGGACTGAGACACAGCTTTTTGACACTGGGCAGTATGTTTTGCTCCAGAAATACTTGATAGTCTTCTGATTTCATTGTGTCCTGCACAGATTCTAGGCACCCACTGTCTTAGGCAGCAAAGCATCCCTAAAACATCCCTGAGCCCCCTCCATGTTTCACGATAGGGATGGTGTTCTTTTCTTTGAAAGTTTCTTTTTTCCTCTCTCTCTCTCTCTCTCTCTCTCTCTCTCTCTCTCTCTCTCTCTCTCTCTCTCTCTCTCTCTCTCTCTCTCTCTCTCTCTCTCTCTCTCTCTCTCTGTCTCTCTGTCCTCTCTCTCTCTCTCTGTCTCTCTCTCTCTCTCTGCTCTCTCTCTCTCTCTCTCTCTCTCTCTCTCTCTTCTTGTCTCCATATTTGTGGACAACCCATCCCTAGGAACAATTTGTTCACTGGCTAGTTGCATAATGGTAGGTAGTTATATGAAAGAGAAACATATATATATATATATATATATATATATATATATATACAGGAAATGCATATTGTTGACAAAAATAAGGATCTCATCAGATTGTGCGGCCTAGCTAAGCTTTGGGATGATGTGCTTAATTGTTGTTCTGTCAGTAAATAAAAGTGAAATACACTTTTAGTGTAGTAAATGCACTGCTCTTAATGAGAATCTGCAAGTGCTATACGATGACGGACTGTTATAGAGTTGAGCCATAAAAAAGAGCTCTTCCATAAAGCTGTTGTCAGGACTAAAGGCAGATAATAGTATATTGGGAATATTTTAGCTTAAATGAATGAAAACAATGTTGATTTGATAAACTGAGATATAGCATTTTTAAGTTCAGGAGACAAAATGGGCCAGAAATTATCACTATATATTATATTATATATTACCATCCGATATAGTTAGAAAAGGAAAAAAACAGTGCACTCAATGTTAAATATATACAACAAATCGTATTTATTTGTTTGTTCATTCATGAATTTAAGTATTTATATATATATATATGTTTACTGCAATCCCTTCTAGTGCAGAGCTAGTATTATATATATATATGTTTACTGCAATCCCTTCTAGTGCAGAGCTAGTATTATATATATATAATATATGTTTACTGCAATCCCTTCTAGTGCAGAGCTAGTATTTATGTCCAGCTTGTATACATTTTGCTAATTTGTATAATATATTTCTGGTAGGTTCCTTTTCTCTCAGAACAAAAAGTTTTCTTGGCCAATAAAAATATAATAATCTAATAATAAGAAAAAAGATTTAATAAAATATGTTGAGCTGTAGAGGCATATTTATCAAACTCCTTGTTTCTGGCGAGCCTTCAGGTTTGTCGGAAACAGAAGTTATGAAGCAGCGGTCTAAAGACCACTGCTCCATAACTTGTCCGCCTGCTCTGAGGCCGCGGACCGAAATCAACCCGATCGAATACGATCGGTTGATTGACACCCCCTGCTGGCAGCTGATTGGACGCAAATCTGCAGGGGGCGACATTGCGCCAACCGTTCACAAGAACAGCTGGTGCAATGATAAATGCCGACAGCGTATGCAAGTTATAGGGCAATAAGTACAAGTAGCACTTTGCTATTTCCAAACCACTTTTTTTCAAAATTAGCGCTAGTTACATTGGAACACTGATATCTTTCAGGAATCCCTGAATATCCCTTGACATGTATATATTTTTTTTTAGAAGACACCCCAAAGTATTGATGTAGGCCCATTTTGGTATATTTCATGCCACCATTTCACCGCCAAATGAGATCAAATAAAAAAAATCGTTCACTTTTTCACAAATTTTAGGTTTCTCACTGAAATTATTTACAAACAACTTGTGCAATTATGGCATAAATGGTTGTAAATACTTCTCTGGGATCCCCTTTGATCAGAAATAGCAGACATATATGGCTTTGGCGTTGCTTTTTGGTAATTAGAAGGCCGTTAAATGCCACTGCGCACCACATGTGTATTATGCTCGGCAGTGAAGGGGTTAATTAGGTAGCTTGTAGGGAGCTTGCAGGGTTAATTTTAGCTTTAGTGTAGAGATCAGCCTCCCACCTGACACACATCACACCCCCTGATCCCTCCCAAACAGCTCTCTTCCCTCCCCCACCCACAATTGTCCCCACCACAGAAAGTTTGACAGTACTAAAATAAAAGGTATCTTTTACTTTTTAAATTTTTTAGCATATTTACATATGCTGATGTGTAGGTTCCCCCCTTAGCTCCCAACCTCCCTGATTCCCCCAACAGCTCTCTAACCCTCCCCCTCTACCTTATTGGGAGCCATCTTGGGTACTGGCAGTTGTCTGCCAGTACCCAGTTTACAATAAAAATAGATTTATTTATTTTTTTGTAATGTAGCTTCCCCCCCAAAGACCAATCCCCCACCCCCTCTCAGATCCCTTAGATCCATTTTATACCCATTCCCTCCCCCTTTCTCCCACTTTTTAACATAACATTTTTCTGTAGTGTAGCGTTTCCCACCCGCTCCCTCCCCATGCACGCGCCCGCCCCCCCCCCCCCGCGCACGCGCAGGCGTCCGTGCGCACTCCCGGTGACCCCGCCCCCCTCTTCACCCAGGGAGGCATCATTGCAATAACCGGAAAGCGGCTGGAAGCGATCAGGATCGCTTCCACATCTTTCCAAGACCGACGACGTATGGCGTACATCCTCGGTCGTTAACTGTATTTTCTTTGAGGCCGTACGTCGTCGGTCGTTAAGGGGTTAAAGAGAATATTAATACATTTTTTAGAATATATGAATGGAAGAGACGCTAATAAAATTACAATGCTACAGAAATTGAGAGAAATATACTATATACTGCACGCATCTGAAGCTATAACCTTTGCACTGATAAATTGCTTAAAGGGACACTGAACCCAATTTTTTTCCTTCGTGATTCAGATAGAGCATTGCAATTTTAAACAACTCTCTAATATACTCCTATTATCAATTTTTTCATCGTTCTCTTTCTTTTATTTATTTGAAAAAGAAGGC